>NW_026252329.1:0-280893 GCF_025094135.1 Mucor mucedo | reverse complement strand
CAGTAGAATACTTATGTATTTTTTATTTTTTTACTTTCTAAGATACCTAAGATAAACACATAAGTAACCCATGGATAAATCTGTGATCGTATTACGGGACTTTCTTGTTGGATTTTTAGTAAACTTTATGCTTCAGCAATAATGGAGTACATGACCGCTTATAATTTACACTACTAATCATATGTAGATGGTTATATTAATTTTTTTAATAAACAGTTGTTTCTCAACTTTTTATGTGGTCCCTCAACAGTAATACTAGCATACATATATGATATGTACAGAGTTATGCATGCGAAGAGAAATAGAATTATTCAGCAATATATAAGTAAGTGTGAAATAGATACATTATATCTATAATGCAATGTACTCCGTTGATGCAGTTCTGGTTTACATTTTCAAACTGCACCCCAATCTTTTAAAAAAAATATGATGATACTTGGAAAGGCACTTTCTTGGGATATTTATAAGTTATACGCATTACTTACTAACGGCCCAACCTATATCAAAGCATTTTGATACTATTAGAACGTAATTTATCAAGCCGTGTATATCTGTAGCTGGTAAGTTTTTTTTATTAGGGTGATGTCTGTTTGTAACGATAATAACCAGTTTTTTTTTCAACATAATTTTTTTTATATAGAATCGTATTACATATAAAAATCAGCGAATGAAATTGACACTTTACCAAATGCAGTTTATGACTGTATTGGATAAACAAACCTGTAAACATGTTGGTTTCATTTATAAAACAATACTTCAATTTGTTTTATCTTAGTTCGAACAAATCTCTGTATAATGAAAATTATAAAATGTGCGTCTACAATTCAACTAAATAGTTTCTTGATACTAATGCTCGTCTTTAAAAATAGTTTTAATCATATGGACTGCTATAATCGCAACAGCACAAGTTATATGTCATAATATTACTTACTCTGTAGTAGTCCATGACATGAAAAATGCCGATATGGGCGTTATCATTGATGAAATACCAACTCCTTTTATGTTGGGCGTCTCAGAAGAAACTCCATATATTTTTACAGGTGTTGCACCATCTGCGCTCAAAGGCTACAGATACACCAAAATAAACTCCAGTAAAATTTATGATACTGAAACTTTCTCTCGATTTCCGACAAAAGAAAACACCTTAAACGAATTTTATGGTAGATCAACTAATATCCACCCTATCCCGGCTTATCCGCAACTATTTGAACCTTTGGCCTCTATACATAGAATAAACACAGACATTCACCAAGATGGTCAAATTCCTACCTTCTTCTTATATGGAAATGAAGCAGGCGTTCGCGAAATGCACTCCAACGTATTTTTAAAAACAAAAATTGAGTTGAATCTAACATATATTGGGTAATTGATGACGATAGCATTATATTTAATCATGTTTTCTAACATAAAGGCAGATTAAACTATGTTCAAAGTATAGTAAGAATAAACATCAAATTGGCTGGCAGAAGTACCAAAATGACGCCCAAAGGGTCATACAAAATTAACTTGGGAAAAGGCAATGAGTTATTTGGATTTCAGAAAATAAAGCTACGTTCACTTGTTACGGATCCTTCTTATTTACGTGAAAAACTATCAAATGATTTGATTAAATCATTTGGATTGGCAGGATCAGGATTTTCATATGCCAGGTAAGATTTGTGTATACATGCATACAACCGCTTCATGTAACTGATTAAGTGTTTATGTATGACAATAGAGTCTTTATTAACGATAAGCCGTATGGATTGTTTGGAGTTCAAGAGGATTTGGAAAACCCGTGGATAGTAAATGAATTCAATGACGGTAGCCAGGATTATACTCAGGGGACTCTGTACGCTGGAAATCATAACGCATCTCTGTCACCAATCACTGATATAGCATCCCTCGATATTAAAGAAGGGGATGTATTTCATCAACCTCAGTATCAAATAAAAGAGGTTTCTTCGAGAAATGGCGAAAAGGCTCCATCTGATTTCCAGCAGTTAATATCTTTAACCGAGTTTTTGGCCATGACGCCCATTCCTAAATCCATTTCTGCGTGGAACCAAAAAATTGATATCGACAGTGTATTGAGGAGGTATACATGCTTTGATGAAACACTTCATTGGTACTAACACCAAATCATAGTCTGGCACTCGAAGTAATTGTTGGAAATAATGATGGGTACATCGCCAGCCAGACCAACTATTTCCTGTTTTCAAATTTGAAACAAAGCGGTCAATTCATTTTTATACCAAGTGACATGGATTTTACTTTTGGCTCTGGTTTTAAAAGATATTGTAATGACACCATTCAAGGAAAGTATGAGAACTTTCCATATTTTGACGTCACCCTTCCACTATTACGTATCCTTGAAGTACCAGACTTCAAACTAACTTTTGGTGAATTAATTAAGAAAGCTGTAAGCAATGTAAACATTATATACAGCCGAATCGATGCATTGGCGGAGATGATTAAAGAGGATGTAATTTGGGACCAATCGATCACTCGAGATTACATTATTTTGCCAAATATTAATACCGTTAATTCAAGCTTAACCTTTATTGTGGAAAATGAACATATGGATCCAGTTGTATTTTCTGACTATCTTGGGCGGGTTTTACACAATAACATATCATTCGAAGAAGCCATCAACGGTACGATAAAGCGGCCTTCTATTATGGGATTAAAACAGTGGATTACTGCGTCAGCTGATGCATATTTAAAAGATCAGCTATTACGTTGATTTAACAAACGTCAATAGCTTAGTGTTAGGAATTATAAAAAGTAAACAAAAAAAAAATAAAGCTATTGCCGATGCATATAAAAATACATATTTCTGTTGAGTTCTTTTATTATGAGGCAATTTTAGCTTTAGTTTTTTATATAAATATAAATTATTCATACTATAAGTTGTATCAAACAAAATTTACTGAGTGAGTCCTGGCTGTCTCAAAGTTTGATTGAATAGTCATAGTCTAGGATCATGTACCTGTTCTTTTTCACCGCCATAAGTTTTTTCTATGCCATACTCTCTGTCATTGTCTTCTTTTCCTCGGATATGTCCTACCCAAATATCATTCCCTTTATCATTAAATTACAAGTAGACCATATCAATTATCTGCACAAGTGTAGGAACCTTTGTAGGTACCTCCATACTCTCTTTTTTTCACTTAAATCGTGAGAATATTGTTCGAAAATAATTTGACGTCCTTTCGAATTCTTTGTGACAAAAATTGTATAGACTGGGATGGATATCTTTGCTGATTATCTTTAACATTTGTCTGAAAATCTTTTTACGACTGTCCGAAATATATTTCTGTTTGTCTGAAAACAATTATAAGTCTGTCTGAAGATAATTTGCATTTGTCTGAATTTAAAGTAATGATACTGTAATGACCAACACTAAAACATTGACACACAGAACAGAATCAGCAAAAAACTATCCATGATTATTTTAAGAAATGAGATTTTTTACATTATTTTTATTCTATTCGGAAAAGCTCATGGAGATTTTTGAAGCCATCAGGTCTGCTAACATCAACTATGCGACTGTAAGAAAGTAAAAAAACGTTCTTTTTATCAAAAACCACATAATAACGTTTTTTTCAAAAAAAAAAAAAAAAAAAAAAAAAAACCCGTGCGTTAAATAGACCTGAATAAATAGCACAAAACTTGTCATAAAAAACGCGGTTGAAGTCTGACAGAAAGCTTGAATGTCTAGAAATAAAGAAATGCAGAGTTGCAACATCAGTATGGAAGTGTTCATGCGTCACATGGGCGCCGGAAATAGAAAAAAACTTGGGAACTCGTGCCAAATTTTTTTAATAATGACCTGCTAATAAGGGATGAATTTCATGCATTATAATGTCTTCCTTGGTGAATGCTTCGACAAATATGAACCGTTCTACGTCCAGAAACAAAGTCTGTTATAAAATTAACTACTGTGAGAGAGGCCTCTCATACCGTAACGTTGCATTAGCGGCATTTAGAGTATCAGTTGATCCATAAAATGTAAAATAAAGATGACATGAGTCATGAAGCATAATTAGCCTAGAAATACAGCATCGGTAATTCCTAAAGGTACTGTTACCGGTCATTACCTTCAGTTTATTAATGATATTTTAAAAATAAAAGCATTTCAGACTGTTATTAAAACATATATTTAGTGTGATTTGGTAATTTATCTCAGCGAAACGAGAGTGCAACAATATTGTCAACCTGTTTAGCACCACGATGAGTAAAATTGGGCCAAATTCTGAAAAATTAGTGATACATTTATGAGACTTAACGCATCCTAGTTCGAAGTCTATTCACAGTACGACTGTTTGTTAAATTTTAGAAAGTTTGAGACCTTCATAGTTACGTCTAGCTTCTAACTTGAAATACTTCATAGACATTCTTTCTATCGTATGAAGAGGTCAGCAATGATGGGTTAAGGTCTCCTTCTTTTCATTTCTTTAGAATGTAGGTATGGAACTCCGGGGGTTGTCTAACGTCTGTGATCCTGTCAATGTTTTCGAGTGACAACTTATACCTACATACATCATAAAAAGATTCATGGCAATGTTTTTATAGAGAGGTTTTTTCAGATTAATAGTCACACACTTATGGATGCCATAGTATCTACGATCTTAATAAATCATAACAATCTTCGAGGGATAGAAGTGAGTCATCTCTCCTATTTTACCGAGTGTCAATTATATGGGAGAAATGGTTTCCAATAAGAAGGGGAAAGAAAACTTTTAACTTAGCTGGAATCAAGCGCTATATTGTAAAAATGTTTATACTTCAACTAGAATCTCTCCTACAACTGATTTCGTTACTTTTTTTTGGAATGTTTATTAGACACTAGAAATAACCGAGGAAATGGCATTAATGTATAAAAATGCCGCATAATGTTATTGTCACTATAGTAAAGTTCGTATATGGTTCGGAAATCGCTAAGTCTATTGATAATTTCGAATGATCATGTAAGGAAAATAAACAAGTACTTCGATTGTATACTCTAAAGACGAAACGTCTACATCTATGATTTTTTAGGTTACACTCTAAAACACCCAGACTCCGCCAATTTATCTATAACTCTAATCATTCCAACGAAGTATACTATCGCCACGTAACATTCGCAAACTTATCAAAAAATAGTCATCTCACTCAGTGTTGTGCTGATATAACATTATTGACACTATTACTAGGTACTTCATAATGTTTTTTTTAGGTACGTTTTGTGTTTAGAAGAAAACTGTAGCATAAGATAATAATACATGCACCTTGCAAAAGATGAACATTTTGCATGTCAGATACACAATAAAAAAGAACCTACTTTCGCAGAAATTATGCATCATTAATATTCTTAGAATGTGCTGTAGTTTACCCTTGGAACGCTTTTAATGCCAAGAGATTTGCGCTTTAAGGTTTGGATGCACAGCTTCAATTAAGCCAATTGATGATGCTTTCCTTTAATACAATAAGTTAAATCGTATGGATCATAGCTTCAAATGAGAATTTTGTTGCTCAACACCCAACAAAGAGGCCTATGTTAAACTTGCAGTATACTTCATCGAAGCCCAATACATCACATACATAACAGGCTCCCGGTAATACAGGAGACCTTCTTCGATATTGTTGGTACATATTCACATTTTTATCATGTATAAGACCGTCAGTTACTTTCTCAAAATACAAACAAGAAGAAATAAATGTATGTTACCTCATCAAAAATTAAGATTAAAAAACATGACTTTGCCTTCGTCTTCCTTCATTGTTTTATCAGCATAATGAATTATGTTTTGCACGGATTTGTCAGTTATGACAATTATGTTCTTTGTTCGAAATATTCTGATTTTTAGTAGAATTATATTTAGGGACAATAAATTTTTTTACATTTAAACTTGAACGTGCATTGCAGAAAGACAAACTATGACACAATGAATTATTATTTAACAATTGTTGTTCCCACCATAAAGTGAGCTGTTCGAGATACTTGAATTATTAATGATATAAACATTGCTGGTATCTGGAACCAACCCAATAGTTTTAATCACTGTGTTATACGCAATAATTTTGCATAATATTGCTTTTAAGTACTAAAGGTATGAACTTTATTAAGCAAGATTAGCTTGGCTGTGTTAAAATCACCGACTTCTAAAAACATTTTATTTATTTGTGTCCTAAACAAAAATGTATTTTTATCCGCTAATTTAAGATGCAATGCTAAAACACCAATTGTCTATATTTATAATAAAAAAATGGAAGATCTAGTGCCAACGCACGACGCTGTGGACGGTCAATAGAAGGATGTCATATGCTGAAATTATACAACTTGAAACCCAGAATCATTACTTGTCTACAGGAATGGTGGACACAATTATACCTACACTGTTCAAGGCTTTGTGTTGTTCTGATATTACCTGACTCAATGAGGTTACCTTGGTTAGAGCTCACATTAGATATAAGCTCGCTTGCTCCCTTGTTTATTATCCTTCCCTGTATCAGCGTTTTTATATAACACGTTTTCACTTACCTTATAATTTTTGGTAGCAATGATACCTAGTAGTCAGCACTTTTAATGCTCGTTTTTCTCAGACATATTGAACAATTTGATAAAATATTTTACAAAACCGAATGTGTAATACGTTCTTCATTCCTTTAGTTGGTTGCTGATCTCTGTTCTATTTTTGGATTTTATTACAGAACTCCGTATATTTGTCAAACGTGGCCGCTTTTTTAGGTTGATCGATTTTCATAATTTTTGATTTTTATAACATATGCTTCACTACTGAAGCGCTGATAGACAACTACCAAACTCTGACTTTCTTGAGGCTTTTGCAAATGTTTTTACTCCAAGTAAATGCCCTAACACTTTGGATGATAAAATAAACAGCTAAATCATCCTGACATAAGCTTTTGTTTATCAGCTCACAAATAAATTTCGTTCACATCCCTATTTGTCTATAAGACGAGCTGGTGCTTAAGAATTGGGCGAATATTAGCCAAATTAAATATCACCTATGTAGGTTTAGAATTTGAATTAAAATTGTTCTTATCACTGAACAAAAGTCACCCTAATTGGGAAAATATTTCAGTGCTCATCAAAAATAAGCGACTTGTATTAGTGTGTCCCGCTACCAAACAATCTCATGCCAATGACAATCCAATACCATCTTCAACTTCTTCAACAGTATCAGCATCCATAACTTTAGATTCATATCCATCATCAAACACTACCAAACATTTAAAGCTGTCACCTCTCCAAAAAGAAATTATTGTAGATATGTTTGCCAGGCTAAATGAAACTAAAATGTGGAGGCTATCTGCAGGTACAGTCGTCGAACAACAAATGGAAATGTCTGCACTTGAGGGCAACTTTAAGTAGCAAGTATAAAACATGTATTACTCTGAGATAATGATAAACCCACAACTTTTTGTTTTTAGTCCTGTGCAAGCTGAATTACTTTACACCTGAAAGAATTAAAGGAATTAAGAATTATCAAACGAAACACTTGAATATTTGCCTTCCACAAATGACTAAATGTAAAGAAACTCTGTGAGTGCCATGACATGCTGTGTTGAAATCAATGTTGAAGCAAGAGTTAAGCAATCCTGGTTACGAGTGGATAAGATCCTCTATCTTCCAATCTATCCATCTCTTCAAATGTAATTACTTACTTATCAACGCGACATACTTTGCCGAATTTAGTTTTTGTTTATATTGCTTTTGATGATTCAAAGACTGATTGCCGAGGGTGTTGTATAAATGCTTAACTTTATCATAATTTTTATTTACTAATCATTTTCCGTGTTTATTTAATATAGAGGGAAAAAGGCTAGCGAGTTCTCGTCTGCTGGTCATAATGCACAAAGAGTTATAGCTGGAGAGAACAAAATGGTGACTAAAAAATGGGAAGAAAATTACATTTACTCTTCCTTTGCCAAAGACTTGAGTACAATTACGCTGAGTGTGGTCGGTACGACAACGAAACCAAAACATTGTACGATGGTTCTTTTAAGATGCTAAAGGTTTTCAAATACATGATTTATAACTTGTATAAATCAGCTCCTACCTCACTTCGTGAATTTACCCTTGTATAATTCTTAATGCTCGGTAAGTGCAGAGTTGCGTTTAATTTACTTCGTCATTTTCTAACGCTACTATGTTTGTACCCAGAGACAAAAATTTACGTCTTGGCACTCACGAAGTTTCTTTACATAGTCTTCAATTGTAAAGCACTTCAGCCAGCTTTCGTCACTGACATCTAATACTATAAAATGCACAGGACTAAAAACAGAAACTTGTGGGTTTATCATTATCTCAAATAATACATGTTTTATACTTGCTGCTCAAAGTTGCCCTCAAGTGCAGACATTTCCATTTGTTGTTCGACGACTGTACCTGTAGATAGCCTCCACATTTTAGCTTCATTTAAACTGGCAAACATATCTACAATACTTTCTTTTCGGAGAGGCGACAACTTTAATTGTTTGGTAGTGTTTGATGATAGATATATATCTAAAGTGGTGGATGCTGGTACTGTTGAAGAAGTTGAAGATGGTCTTGTATTGGCATTGGCATGAGATTGTTGCACTAATCCAAGTCGCTTATTATTGATTAGCCAAAATAAAAAAATGAAAGACGTCTAGACTGAACCGTCCAATAAAATTTTTGAATCGTCTAATTTTAGACTAAAGTATTGTATATAAAAAAGGAGTGGTTTGCATTGGTACTCCTACGCTTTATTTTTAGAGTTAAATTCAACCGCTCGCCGATCTTGTTCTATTAATAACAAAAAAAAGGAGGGGATTTTTTTTTTTTTGGTATAAATAGAGGCAAAAAAAATTATTCAAATTTCCTTTAATTATCAGAAATCAAAATGACCATTCTTCCTAATAATACCTCATGTCTTGTGTCTTCGCGCAAGAGAAAAAGAGAACTACATGTCAGCTTTTGTACACAACCTGAAAATATTGTATATACTTGGTCCCAATCAGACTATGATCGAAGTGGATTGTTTCCAGACATAAAGAAGCAAGATCAACAATTTATTTTTACACTTTCAATTAATTTTGTTCAAAAGCCACAAGAAATGGAACAACCACTAATTAAGAAAAAATCCAAATTTAATAACAGCCAACAGCGCCCTAAACTCTCTATTGACACAAGTAATTTAAGTGGACCTCTCTACTTTACAGGGATGACAACGAACCATCAAAAGAAGGAACGAGACGAAGAGGAAAGCGCTTTCGACTTTGTTACGCAGGAAAACACAAGAAGAAACAGCCTGCCACTTATTGAATGCTAAATATAGTCAAACATTCCTTTGTAAATACTCCTTTACCTTCTTATAATATTCCCCTTACTGTAATCAATATTTAATTCTTAATAAATAATAATATGTTAAACATCAAACATGTCATCCGGGTCTGTTGCCGTCATCCATGTAATATATTGTCATTGTGTTACCTGTCTATATTTAGCTCATATTTGAAGAATTCAGAAAAAGACTCTATTTATAATTTTAATCCTGTCCGATTCACATTGTAAAAATTATGCCTGAAAATAATGGAGGCATCAGTTCACGAGCCTGTTTTTATTCTATAATTGCATTGGAAATTAAACAATAGCATACAAGTTCCCCATATCTTAAAGAGTTTTTAGAGCTACAGATTTTACTTGAATGCAGTCCCTATAATACCTTGTGCATAAAAAAAACGAATCTTTAATTATGGCAACAAGCAGGTTGGGAAAAAAATATAAACCGACTATAACCGTGGTTGCTTTTTCCCGCGTGTCAAGAACGTTGTGTTATAGCTTGATTATTGAAATTTACACAAGTTCCCTTAATTTTCTTAAATAACCCAAAGCAAGACATTATATAAACTGATGACATTGGAAATTGAATTTTAGCACATTCACTTTGCCGTTTTTGCTGCTTGGCTCTTATTAATTGTCATTGGCAATTGATATTGTTATAAGAATTAACTACATGGCTAAATTATCTTCTTGAAAAGGGAGAATGAGTTATTTTCATAAATCTAATCGACGATGGACCACTACATAAACGTTGCTTCATTCCCAAACAATAATAGAGCAAGTTAAAAGTATTTATTAATAGAGTCAGATAATTTAGGACAAACAATAGTTTGGTAAGAATACATCTATTTATGCATCTTTAAAATTTAAAATTCAAAACTTTAATTAAAACCAACGTTGATAATCAAGTCCGGAAGTCACATTATCTTTCTGACACACATGAAGCATAAAAAAATTACCAATTGGAATGATGTGAAAAGCTGTTGTGTATCTGTTTCCAGTAATTAAATTTCGGTATAATTCTATAGATTTATATATTGAGATTGTCTTAAAATTTAAAAAGTGTGTACATGGACGATGATATTATTCCGTAGACATATCTAGGTATCACCCCACATGGGTCATTAGTGTGGATATGTCTATAGATAATACGTCCAGTGGTACATGCCATATTTCTGGTAAAAACAACTCGCCGTGTTTCATAATATTAAACACATCCATCCACAAGCTCGAAATCAAGTTCCGGGTCCTGAAATAGTAGTAATTAAACTGTATGCAGTTCTTAATATACCCAATAAAATCAAACCAAAAAAACTATTAACTTGATGATGCAGATATGAATCAATATAAAATTAGATATTTAGAAGTAACCAAATCTATCTACTCCACTTGGAATAATCTAAACACTATAAAGCGTTCACTGGTTGATCATGCAACGCTGTTTGCTTTCTACGAAATCATATTCATACTGATGTAGTATATTGTTGTGTCTTTCAATGATTTAAGACCAGAAAGACATTTGTCCTTGTATATTTATATACCCTATAGGCACACATTGCCTCGATTTATAATCAATACTCAGCATACCTTCGTAAGAACAAATTAACTGTTCAGGGATTGTAAATCAATCTTTGACTTCAACGTGTATTACGGCCTATGTTTTCCTGCTTTACAGTGTTAAGCCTAACGACACAGTAGCTGGAGCAAAGTGTACTCGCCGAATGTGTTTTCAACTAAATAAGATTCGTTTTGTTTAAACAAATACATCCTCAGCAAGCGTTTTGTCGTCGCGAATCGAATTATGTTCAGGTCGATAGCAGTCGTAAACATAGTCACATTTGAACATCTTTTTAAAAACTGCGTGCTTTTCCTAGTTTACAATCCTTTACTAAAATGGCTCGAAAACCAACAGATGAAGATTACATCGACGTAGATGATACATATGATGCCAATCAGGACGAAGATGCTGGGACCGGCGGTTATGCTTGGGAGGAAGAATATAAAAGAAGTTGGGATATTCTTCAAGAAGATTCAGAAGGCCGATTAAGTAGTGTAGTTTCGCAGTTACAACAACAAAGAAAGCGTCGAAGGTAGCCTCAGGTTCATTTACATTTTGGACTCACGACTGAATCTTTGTTTGAAACAATTTAGACTATTGAAGGATACTGCGATTATCCAACGTGGTATCATAAGACACTTATTTGTAATTATTGATTTATCAGAAGCCATGAATGAGAAAGATTTACGACCCAGTCGCGTAGAATTGACATTGACATATGCTCAACAATTTGTCATTGAATTTTTTGATCAGAATCCTATATCACAGCTTGGCATTATTGCTACCAGAGACGGTATTGCTGAAAAATTGACAGAATTAAGCGGTAACCCTACAGATCATATCAAGGCATTGAAAACGAAGAAAAATACCGAAACAAGTGGTGAGGCTTCTTTGCAAAATTCATTGCAATTAGCCAGAGCTAGTATGTTGGGTGTACCAAGTCACGGATCTAAAGAGGTATTACTGATTTTTGGATCACTTACCACTTGTGATCCCGGTGATATACACGAAACTATTGATTTGTTAAAAAAGGAAATGGTGCGAGTAAGTATTGTGGGTCTTGCTGCTGAAGTGCAAATATGTCGCGTGTTATGTGAATCTACAAAAGGTAAATGATATTGTATGGATCCTGAAATAGAACTGAATCGTACGAAATCACAGGCTCTTATGGAATTGTATTAAACGAAGCACATTACAAGGATTTACTATTTGAAGCTGTTCCACCACCGGCGGTTTTGCCCAATAAAAACACATCTAATTTGGTTACTATGGGATTTCCTAGAAGATTAGTAGAGGATCATGCTACGTTTTGTGTTTGGTAATTATTTGACGAGAACCAGTCATAAATCGTTTACTGATCATTGGAGTAGTCACTCAAAACTGACTGTGGGAGGCTATATTTGTCCTAAATGCAAATCCAAAGTTTGTGAATTACCAAGTGATTGCGATATATGCGGGTTGACACTAGTATCGTCACCTCATTTAGCTAGATCTTACCATCATTTATTCCCAGTTGATAACTTCGATGAAATCAAAATTAACAGGTATAGATTGATGTTAGAATCTCTGGAAATATGCACCAACCGCTAACAATATACATGCATAGTGAACACGGGACACATTGTTTCTCTTGTCTAACGCAATTTGATAAATTAGAGACAGCGGCGGCAAAATTTTCTTGTCCGAAATGTGCGCAGGAGTTCTGTGCAGAATGTGATATGTTTGTTCATGAAGTATTGCATAATTGCCCCGGCTGCTGGAGTGTTGGTAAAAAATAAGAATAGTTTTGTCTCGGGAATATACCATTCCAAGTAATACACAAGTGATTGTTTGTTTGAATCAAAATATGGTTGGGGGAGGACGATCTTTCTTTTTTTTTTTTTTGATGAAACGTAGCAATCACATTCTCTTCTTAAATTTTACCCTTGTATATATTAAACAAATAAAAGAAAGTTTAATTTTTAAGCTTCTTCCTTTTCACTTCTTTTTTACCGCAATATCAATACGATGCACATACTTGAAGAACTACCACCAGAGTTGATGTTGAACATCACATCGTCTATATCCTGTAGGGATTTGTCTTCCTTACGTCTTGTATCGAAAACAATGCGTACCTTTTGTGATCACCCTATGAACTGGAAGTCGATTCACTTGGATCCGGAATTTGAAAACCCAAACTCTCTGTGGCGACTAGCTAATTTGAAATCTATCATATCTCCTCATGTTTCCCACATACAGTCGATTCACATACGCGGCGTTAGAGACAATATCATATACTACATATTATCTCAATGCAAAAACTTGCAACATCTTACGATTTGTGGATGGACAACGTTATCCGATCATTGCCTTCGTCTCCAGCCTGCTCAATCACTGAAGATCAAGACTTTGGAACTTATCGGATCCCCACAGCAAACTAACTATATTTCAGTAGATGCATATACTTTGGGAAAACTGATGATTCAATCACCTAACATGACTAATCTTGTATTTGGCTGTGAAATTCATATACACGCTGAAACTTTCATCACGGAACTGGAGAAAGCTGCCAGTACAAATGCATCCGAAGCCCAGCTTCAGTCCTTTCAGCTTGCTACACGTAGAACGTGGCTTAAGGAACATGTAATACGTTTAATCAACTTATATCCAACCATTCAAAAAATATATTTATTGCCTGCCGCTGCCATTGGGTTTGATCTAAAAAAAGGGCAAGATATTTTTGACCCATTGATATGCCAAACACTTGAAGAGGTTATACCAGTGACGTATTGCCAGCGTCCTCTCATCTCTACAGAAGACATGATTTTGTATAATAACAATGTCTTGACGATTTAACCTGAACAGATAATAAATAAACAAAAGAGAACATTTATAATTCTCAATAGAAACTTCATAAAACCGCATTTATATTTGTTTGTTTTATTTTGTTTGTTTTTTGTGTAACTATGACGCCGCTCTAATTTTTTTACGAGTTGTGACACAAAATTGTTAAACATATCCAAACAACATACAAGTCAACTAAAATACACAGGAGAAGCATCATTGATACATCATTCCAGAATTTTCTAACAGAATAAATGGCGAATCTTCTAGTTTTTCATGATTGTGATATGAATCGCGTCACATTTTTATGTGGCAAAGCTAGAGTTCCTGTCACACAAACAAAAGCGGCGGCGGCGGCGGGAAAGGGGTGAGTAAGAAGCGATCTCTGAAAATCATCGTTTCTTCTTCTTTCGAATTTTACAAAAATGCCTTCATCTCTTTGCGGTGGTAAATTTTACGACACATTCTATCGATTTGATAACGACACGAATATATATCACTACAACAAAGTCACATTCGTTGCGGAGCAGTCATCAACCTCTATTTTGAAAGATACTGACCTTGTTACATCCATAAAAAAATGTGTATACAATGGTGTAAATGCCATTTACTTTATAGGTACCACAGAAGAAAACCTGGAATTAGCTCTTTACTCTGCCGAATTCGATAATGTTAGTCATAACTTCACTTTTCAAGAGCTTCCGGACCCCACAAATGGATCATTAAATAATAGTAGTACTGTCATTTTACCTATTGATCACTGGACGGGCCTCCAGGGATGTGTGATGGTAGGTTACGGTAAAAGTTCTTTCGGTGTAGCATGTCCAGATAAGCCTTCTGTTAAAGTGCTTAACAATTTAAGCTCTGGTATATCAACTACAAGGAACCTTTACATGGCAAATGATAGTCAATTATACCAGTTGACAGCTGAAGGTTTAAAAAGCTTTTCAGTTACTACTGGCGATAAATTATCTTCTATAGCTATATCAAATTCATCTTCAGCCGTGTATAAATTCCAAAAACCCAACATGATTGATTCGAATGCAGTTTGGAAAATAACGACAAGCGAGGATTCATCGCAGGCACTATTTTATAATTCTGGCCCAAGCTTTCAATTGATAAAGGTACTGTCATCAACTTTAATCACGCCCTTTTTTAACAAATAGTGTTACACAGTTAGACAAAGAGTCTGCCACGGCGAATATCATAGATACTTCATTTAATAATCTAAGCTCGAATTCTATTGCTCTCTTTCAAAATTCAAGCCTAGTTATTCTCAATAGAGCAGCATATCAAACTGTGCCTATTAACCAGGTTATACCAACCTCGAGTACGGGCAGTAATTTACCAACCTCAGCCCCGACATCTTCAGTAGGTGCCATCAGCATGTCTACAAGTGATAAGATTGATCCTGCTGTAGCCGGAGGATTCACAATGTTAGGTATTTTTATTGGTGCATTACTAGCTTCTTTGGCTTTCTACATATTTTTACTATGCCGCCGCCGTAGGGAGATGTCTTTGCAACGAGTATACTCTTCTATTGACTGTAATTATAAATGCGCGTGTTGTTAATTAGATAACTAGAATTTTAACTTTCTTTTACTTTATACTACAAAGCTGCCACAAATGTCGAAGAAACTGTACCCTCTCAACCAGGAACCGTAAAGTCCTCTGATGTACCACCTGTTTACGCAAATAACATAATAAGACGTCCATCTTTTAAAGCCCAATTGATCCCAACAAATATTGGCGAAGCCGACCCAAAAAATACAAAGTACTCTTCTATTTTTAACAATCGCTGTCAGCTTTTACCAAATGTTATTGGTGAAGTTAGCTCTAACCCACAACATCAAAACAAAGTATACATTCGTGAATGCTCCTTCCAAGGCAAATCGGCGTTGATACACTATTTTAAGGGTAGCGACGGCGAAAAAAAATTCGAAAACGCAATACAAGCTCTTCAGTTTCCTCTTTTGAAATCCCGTAATAATCGTATTGTTGAATATTTTGATGCTGTACAATTAAAAAAACCAACTAGTGCCGATAATGGATTCAAATTCATCATGATTACTTCATTTTATGAGCCGAGTCAAAGCCTAGCATCTTTATACCGATTTAAAGACGAACAAATAGTAGATGTCCTGGACGAAACCTTCATTGTTTACACTGTATACTCTTTGTTATTAGCTGTTAGAGATCTTCATGCTGCTGGTTATGTCCATCGTGGATTATCTGAACATTCCTTTTATGCAGAGAGCACTGCACCTACAACAGATTGGATTTTAGCCGATTTTGATGAAGCTGGCCTAGTGTCTGCCACCTATAGTGTACCCCCTAGTAAATGCGAATACTATGATACCTTGTACGACGGTAAAACATATGAATACGCATCAGATATTTTTGCTCTTGGGATATTGCTATTTAAAGTGATTTCTGGGGGACAAAGCATCAATTTAGGTACCAACAGTGATTACTCAGATCGTATTGAGCAACACATACAAGGAAAGGAATTTAGCAATCAATATCGCTCGTTGTTAAATTCAACATTATGCAACAGTCCTTACACGATACGTCTAACTGCTCAACAGCTTGTTGATCTCTGGGAAAGCAGATTCGATTTTGGACATAGTCACTAGCTAAGCGAATAAAAATAAACTCCCAATATCCTTCTTATTAGTCCAATTGTTTGTTTGTATTGTTTTTTAAAAAACAAGTTAGATCTTACCACTACTGCTACCTATGCATAAAGCTTCCTTTGCATAATGCCGACAAATTCTCTAAACGATTTCAAGTTCCTCCCCGTTTATTGGGACGTGATGCCGTCATAACATCAATCTAAACCAATTATCAAACACATATTAGTCTTTTACCAGGAGGTTTAATCGAGGCATGTTCTACAAATAAAGTTTAAGTATATATAGTTTTAAATGCATGAGCATAAAGGAGAGACAATCAGCTTGCATATCTTATTTTGATTACTTTTAAGGCCTGCTATTATTAATAGTCTATAGTGATATAAGATTCATAACACTCATATGCAGAGTATCCCTTTTCCGTTATTATTGTATGTTGTCATTTGCAAATGAATAATCTAAGATTTATTAGTAATATTCACAAAATTAGCGCCAATTTTTTCTCGGTAACGAACAGATCGAAGGTATCCATTTAATGACACTTGCCACCTTTTTCAAATCAACCAAATCAATTTGTTTGTCTACCCCCCCCCCTTCAAAAAAAAAATTAGGTCGAGTAAAAAATAAGGAATTCGCTCCATGTACAGAAATTAAACGCCAACATCCTTGTTTCTACTAATGCTATATTTCACTTTCTGTAAAGCTATGCTATTTAGGAGATGTAAGTAGAAGTGAAACTAGTCCTTATTGGTACAGTGCGTACACAAGAATGTATAGAAATCTGGATTTATTAAAAATTGATCTACCTGTGTGACCTAGCGTGCGTTTTATGACAGGAGCTTGGTTTACAAAGGATGACATTAGGATGTATGATACACACTAAAAAATAGGCATAGACGTGTCACATTTTACAAAAGTACATGGTGGACACACTATTAATGTTTAGCAAAAATGGGTTCGATTTTTGTATTTCATGATTCGATCGTAAAAACTATGAGTAGCTAGATGTTAGATATGAGTTACTAACAATGAGAGATTTCTTAAATAGATATTTCTTCGCACTCCTAAACAACGGTTAAAGGGATTTTTCTCCTGTATGTTTTCTAAAATGTTATATATATATATAAATTAATACTCTGCCAGAATATTCTTTAAGCAAATAGTATCAAGATCATGGCAATTAAACTTTATTGTAAGATCGTTGTTGCTTTTTTACATAGAGAGATGCAAATATTATAGATTTTAATAATTACTTTTTTAGACTTTAGTCTGATCATTTCTATTGCTTCTGCAGTTGCAGCATATTCGGTTACATACAGCATTGTTGGTCTTCCGAGTTCCAATGACTCTGAATTTGGTGTTCTTGTTGATGAATCAGTTTTTACTCTTTCTCCCTCAGCAGAATCTAGCATTATTTTTCAAGTAGATGCTCCCATAGCTAAAAGTACTTATCATTTTGTTGAACTTAAAAAGGGTACCAACGAAATTTTACACGAAGAAGCATTTGAACGTCATTCAATCCAATCGCAAATAAATCATGTATATGGGAGAAACTGGGTTACCAAATCCGTGAAAACGTTTGAAAGAGTTTATGATGAAGTCGGATCTCGTCACAAAACCAGTCTTCATCCAACTGATGAGATTCCGTCTCTTCATATTCAAGCTAGCCAGGATGAAATCGATCGCATACATGAGCATTATAACCAAAAAATCAGTATAAATGCTGATTTGACATTTATTGGGTAAAACTTTGATAGATTTTAAAACTGGTGATATCATATTTTAACAGCATATCTTTAATAGCGCCAATGATATCCAAAAGTTTAGCAATGTCCAATTTAATATTGCAGGAAAGATGTCTCGTTTTGAACCAAAGCCCTCTTATAACATTCAATTAGCTAAAGGCGAGCATTTGGGAGGTTACAAATCTTTGAAACTTCGAGCTGCTGCCACTGATCCTACTTTCTTGCGTGATAAAATGAGCTTTGACATGATGGTAGCTGCTGGTTTACCCGCTTCGCGTATTTCTTATAAACGGTAAGCCCCATTCAATATGAAAATAAACAAGTTCTAGGCTAATAAAATCAGTGTTTATTTAAACAATGTTGCTCTTGGTTTGTACATATTTGCCGAGAAATATGACAAGGCCTGGTTCGATCAAAATGCAAACCCCGGTTTACCATCAGAATACAAAAATGGTGTCTTGTATGAGGGAACTGGCAGCACAAAAGTCAAGGGTGATATTTCGGATTTGAGATATATTAGTGACGATCCTAGTGTTTATGCCGAACATGGCTATAAGGTTGCAATGGAAGACAAGACTGAGAAAAAGGGGTTTACGGTACTCGCCGATTTCATTAAATTTATTGATGTTCAATTGAAAAAACCTATCAGCAACAGTACTGAAAACGAAAAGGAAATTATGGATGAATGGACTAAATATCTTGGTGCTGAAGTTTTTCTCCGCAAGTAAGTTAGTTTGAAAAAGGAAGAAATTAGAATATAGTGTTGACGTTATTAAATATTTAGCATGGTGTTTGAGTTTCTCATTACTGGTTGGAACAACTACTTGTCCTACGGAAATAATTACTATCTTTACAAATGCCCTATTATGCATTACTTTGTGTATATTGGGTGGGATATGGAATTGACCTTTGGTAATAGTCCTTTCCCTAAATCTGTCCAACTTGAGGGAGACTACCGTCACGTAGAAGGTATTCAAAACCGACCCTTAACAAAAGCACTATTCCGGGTACCATACTATCGCAATTATTTCGAATCAGCTTTACAAAAAATTGTTACCTCCATCTTCGAACCACGTAAAAGTTTTCCTGTCCTTGACTCGCTTGTTGAATTCTTGAAAGATGACGTGAAATGGGATCAAGAATTACCCAGAATTAATGCTGGCAAAGACTTCAGGAATCCCCCTCAATCGGATCCATACGGAGGCAAAGTTATTGAGAATTTACCTAAAGACTCGCCAAAAAACACAGACAATGCGCTAAAGGCAGAACATCTCAGAATTAGTCACGAGATAATCGATTACCAAAAAAGCATCGATGGTCCTACTGGCTTTGACTCTCTCATGGGAATCAAAGAGTTTATTCAAAATAAATATAATAACGTGAATGCCCATATGTAGGACAATCTTCTTTTAAAGTAGTAATAAAACAATTACTTTTAATTCCTGATACCAATATGCTGTCATCTTAAACTGATCCATGCTTATCGATTGTTTCATGCTTATCTTTATTCCATATCCATAAACATACCCTGAATTTCTGAGACAAATGTTTTCTAGAAGGCACGGAGCATTTTTTTGACAATTAATGTCGCTCTTTTTATGGTACAGATCCCTGTACCACAGTGCACAAGAGGCAGTCCAAAACACGTATTTTATTTTAATTTTTGTCCTGTGCATATTTTTTTTTTTTTGTGATATAAACTTTTTTTTATATTGTAAACGTGAAATAGAATGAAGGTCAAAATTATATCCTGGACCATGGCAGCAGAGTGGTCTTGGGATGTAAAAAGCAATGACGATGTTTGTGGTATTTGTCATTCAGAATACGATGCCTGCTGCCCTAATTGTAAAATACCTGGCGATGACTGTCCCTTGATCTGGGGAAAATGCCGACATGTATTCCACTTACACTGTATTATGACATGGTTTCAAAGTTCAACTCATGGAGAAACTTGTCCGATGGATCGTACAGATTGGGAAACAGCTGCCGCACCTACTTAAATTTTTAGACAAAACAAAATTGCACAATAGCCATTATACATATCCTACACAATAAAAACAAAAACAAAAAAAAAAGGACGACACTTGTTAAATCTATTAGGTTATGAGAATTCTTGTTTAATTTATTGGAGTAAAAGAAATAAGATTTAAGCCTTGTAGGAGATGACACCATCGAAACGGGCCTTGAACCATTCTTGAGATTCTTCCTATGATAGCAAAGGGGTTGGTTAATAATCAAGGTTCTTTCACTAACGCTAACTAAAAACACTATCTATTCCAAAATTTTACCTTCTTGATTTGATGGTTAACACCAACCTTGGTCTTACAATGCTTTCTGCGGGCAACACGGTTACCGGGACGACCCATAACAACAAAGTAATCCATACCGTAAATTCCAATAGAGGGATCGTACTTGATACCTAAATCAATATGTTCATCAATACCGAAACCGAAGTTACCGGTGTTGGAGAAGTTACGAGCCTTGAGTTCGTATTCCTTGACCTTCAAACCACGTTCGAGGATTTCCTCGGCCTTGGGGCCACGGACAGTAACGTGAACGGCAATCTTTTCGTTACGACGAATGGAGAAAGTACGGACAGTATAACGGGCCTTGGTGTAGACGGGAGTTTGACCAGTCAATTGTTCGAGAACCTTGGCAGCACGAGTAAGTCTATCACCAGACTCACCAACACAAATGTTGAGAACCAACTTCTCAATTTGGAGGTTGCGCATGGGGTTCTTGGTAACCTTCTGTTCTTCGGCGCTCTGTAACAAATAATTTTTAAATTAGCATTCCGTCGTTTGGTTTCCAATAAATGTTGCAATGTGAAATGTGTGAGTTTTAGAGTAGATAGAATAATACACCACACACCCCCTATCAAAAAAACATTTTGCCTAGTTTTTTTTTTTTTTTGGGCTTTTCATTTTTCTGCATCCAATGAACCAATCTATAATATCAATCCATCTACTCATAGAACTACATCTCACATCAAACACATCCATTTATCTTCAAATAAAAAATCATCATACCATTGTTGGACTATATCGAAGCTAAAAGAGGGAGAATCACACCTATAATGCTGAACACTGTGATAAATTTGAGTGGCCGGGCACAAAAAAAATGAGCAGAAATCTTGGTTCGACATCAGCTCGGTCCGGGTTACTTCACAACTCCGCTCGCTTTTTTTTCTTTCGCATTAAAGAAACCTATGGTTTAGTTTAGCGTGTAAATTTGTATGGTATACGGCTTCGTATTACATATACCATAACTTCTGTTGTTTTAAAATGAATTGTAAAATAATTTGGTCAGTGGTAGAACTTCAGTCCGTTCTCATCATAAGCATTAATTTTATTTTGTTCATTGGCTATTGTCTAAACTGCATAAGATGAATAATAAAGTTGGCAACATTGTGCAATTTGTAAATTTACAACTATGAGGTACCTAGACTAACATCATTGATAAATAACATTCACAAAAAACAGGTGGGGAAAACATAGATTCCAATCCTTTTATTTCAAATCAGCTTTCAACCCTCAAAGATTCCAAAGAAGGCTGAAGAATAATGAGTAAAGAATAATTTTTAATGCATATATGCACATATACATTCAGTATCAATACACAATTCGTGTGATTTACTATGACCTTTTGATCAAATATTATAAATCACTAAACCATCACTCAAACAGCTAATTTCTTTGATTTAAAGTCAAGTTAATAGAAAGGTACGCTCAGTTCTAAAGGCTATTAAATAGCATAAGGGTCGTTTAATAGTTCCACCTATCTAAATTTTAATGGCCCCAGTTTCCTAGTGAATGCATTGACTTGAATTCTCGTAATTTCTCTCTCTCCCCCTCTTTTTTTTTTTTTTTTTTTTTTTTTTTTTTTTTTTTTTTTTTTTTTTTTTTTTGGTAGTTGTTGTCGTTGAGATTAGATCACAATGGAATATGCTAATTTATTGATAAGGAAGACCAGTTAAATAGAATTGTATAAACAAATAATATAGATTCGTCCAGTTTTCCAAAAACATCATTGACAGTGGTAATTCACTTTTCGGCATAAACTCAAACATTCGAACAAATAATTTTGCAGGAACAAACGATTCAATAATTATAAGCATTCTTTAAAGTAAACAGCTAAATCATCCTTCTGAACTTGACAGCAACAGCATTGTTCTATTTTTTTTTTTTTTTTTATAAAATACTCTCGTAAGACAGCTTTATGGCAGACGATATATGCAGTGAACTGTCGCAGTAGATAACAAACAAGGATATGTCATTTATCTCGCCCTCATTTGCTTTAGAATTTGGAGTGTCTAATTCCATCGATGATGTACAAAATATATATATTTTTAAGCTTTTTTTTTACTGTTAAGTAGCTTACAGGGCGAAACATTCGTTCACCATTCTACATACAACTGACAAGCATATTATCGTAGTAGTATTATATAGAGAAATCTCTACAAATCATTTACGAAAATCACATAATTGTTTCACTCAAAGACAATAGCAATAAATTTAAATAAATCCTCAAGTTTAGTTAGTTCCAAAAAAAGATTGATTGAGCTTTATACAATGCGCCTGTCAAAAAGTTTGCCAAATGCCAAAGGGTAGAGCATCAAAATCCAGTGTGCAAGGTAAGATAATAATCATGATATCAAACTTAATGCTGATCAAACAAAATATATACGTATACGAACAGTTTCGGCTACACATCGAAATACACACTGAATTTAACTCTACCGGACAACCGCGACATGCCCTTTCTTATCTACGCATGTACTATTCTACAATCAATGAAGATATAAATTTCCCAATTGAAAATGTTTAAAATGTACAGAGTTGAAACTTTTGGATTTTAAAAACTTCAATGAATATAAGCTTTTTATTTGTAAAGGAAGAAGAAAAGAAACTTAATGCTTCTTGGACTAATGATTGAAAGAAAGAAAAAAAAAAAGAGAAAAAGTTAATAAACAGTATACACACACACACATATTTGAAATAAATCTTTACCTTAATCTTACGGAGATAGAACTCGAGTTCCTTACCCTCAAGAATATAACCATCACAACGACCAGATTGACCGGGACGAGAAGCAATGACGGCGTAAAGACGACCGGCATTGAATTGATCGTTCAAGAGAGGATCGACAGCGGCAGTGGCGGCACGGGCAGCAATCTTCTTTTGGACACTGCTGGACTTCTTTTCAGCGGAAGCATCCTAAAAAACACAAAAAATGTCAATAACTTTTTTTCTTTCTCCAGCTGTCAAATTCAACAAAAAAAACAAACAAAAAAAAACTTACAGCAGCTTCACCAGCCTTTTGCTTACCGAGGGTAATGGCGTAGTGAGATTCGTACCATTGACGGAAAGGAGTGGCATCAATTTGGATGACGGCACCCTTAACGAGAGTGTTAGTACGGACCAACTCGTTGTTGGAGGCGTTGTAGACAACAGTCAAGGCACGGGTCTTGCGAGAGATACCTTCGGAACCCCAAGAGAAGTTACCAGATTCAAGACGAAGAGCACGACGCTTGAAGTTACCACCACGGACGCGAACGAGATGAATACGCTTACCACCCAACTTGGTGTTGGCAGATTGACGACCTAACTCGAACCTTTGGTGATAAACAAACAAAAAAATAGAATCATTAGCATCGTCATTTCAAAAAAAAAACATTCCAACGATCTCAAGAGAAAAAAAAAAATCTATCTGGTGTGTGTAAATCCTTACTTTCTCTTCTTTCTGTATTGATCACGTCTAGCACCGGTAGCGCTACGCTTATGGCGAGAATCACGACTGATACCTATGATTGATGGATGGTATTAGCATATTGGGGATGGATGGCTTCTTTGGATGTTTTTTAGTCAATTTTACCCATGGTGTTTGTAGAGAAGGAACTTAATAGCTTCTGCTCTCTGATTTCATTTTTGTCCTTTTGGAAATCTCACACTCCGAGCCTTACGTTTTCCGGTCCGTCCGGTGGCTTATCTTTTAGAGTACCGCACACGCAAATTTTAAACTTTTTAAAAATGCCTTCAGGCACTTTGTCAAAACTATCTTACTACATAGCGTCCCCATTAATTTGAGGAACAATAACAAAAGAACTGTAAGGGATTCAGACCACGTCAGCGAACAATGAACAGGAATTATGAAAGAAATTGGGTGTGTTCCCGGCAAATAGATGAGACTAGCGCATAATTTTTAGCAGTGGGCTTTCAAAAAAAAAAAAAAAAAAAACGCAAAATAATTTCTAAATTTTTATTATTCAAATATATATATGAGGGGGAATAGATGTTTTTTTTTTTTACATGATATTACAACTAGATTCACGAGGCGGTGTAGTTATCACTCGATGATTTATGGTGGTAGCTAACCTACGTGGTGGTAACGAACATTTCAAATGTTGTTGTCTATTCAGTGTAGCTTGTTCGCGTTCATTTTCTTTACGCTTTTCTTTAATTTCTTTGGGAAAATACAATAGCATGAAACTTTGTAATTTTTGGTCCAAATTATGTGCATCTGCGTTTCCAACTGCATGCTCTTGTCTACAAATGGGGCAATTGTATAACCTTTTCTTATGTGCCTTGATAAGGCAACGGACACAAAATACATGGCCACATTCTAATCGAATTGGTCTCCAAGCTATCGCTATATATATATATAAAAGAACACAATGATCAGAAATCCCTTCAAACATCATTTTTTTTTTTTTAACAAATAAATAAATCGTACTTACAAAAACAAACCGGACAGTCATAATCATCAGGTTGAGGAACGATTGTGATAAGCTTTGTTTGAACTGCATTATAAAGAGACATTAAAACGCCTTCGACAAATATGGCATTACTTTTTGCGAACGAGGGAAATTCGGATGTGGCACTGCATTAAAAAAAAAGGTTTAATTGTTATTTCACATATGCATTTTTTTTTTTTTATTATTATTATTATTTACCTCAAACTTGTACGTTTATCATGTTTCTTTAAAATCTTTATCATGGCAGTCTGGTTTAACGATTGAAAATGCTTAAAATGTACGAGTTGAGCATTGATTGCCATGAATTGAGTTAGAGCTTTTTTAGAATGTCTTGATGATAGTTTCTTGGTCTACATGAACTGATAAGTATTTCATGCTTTCCCTTTTCTTATTGCTTTTTTATTTTGTATACCAAATTCATTCTTGAAAGCTCAGTGGTGAACCATTGCAATTGACTTTGACTTCTTTGATATGAATGTGGGCTGTACTGTCCTTGAGATACATCCTTAAAGATAGCTGCTTCCATGTATAAATTAAATATTTCTCTCCAAGCGTATAAATCATTCTTTTGTGGGGAGGCCTAGTATAGTATAAATAATACGTTAATACAGACTAGGTCGTAAAAAAAAATTATCTACTTACAGCAATTGTTAGCTGTTCTTCCAGACTATCCACGTTTCCAATAAATCGATCTTTCTCTACATCGTGTAAGGCAGCGGCATGAGATAATTCATGTAAAAGTAAGTGAAAGAACTCAGAGTCTCTCACAAGTTCTATTTTGATCGAGAGAGGTTCAGTGTTTAATTGTTCTGTAATGGGTATTAATTTCAAGATAGTAGGTTCTTCAGAAGATGAAATTGAAGTGGGGTCATCGATAGTAATTTTGATAAATGGATGGGGATCTTTGACGTCTCCTATAAAAGCCCATGTTTAGAAGAATGACAAAAGAAAGAGAGAGAGAGAGAAGCTTAAAAAGTCCACCTACCATCAAATATGTAATCTAACCGCATTGCTTGGTCTGTATCCAAGGTATTGATCCATTCCGTTGATAGACCTCTAGACTCTAACTCATCCACCACAAGTCGAATCGATTTTTTCAAGGTCTTATAGTGAATAAGGTAAGGTCTCCAATTCTCGGGCAAATCATTTGCTGCTGTCTCCATCTGCTTTCCAAACTTCATAATAACTATCTTTCTCTGATCATGAAAGGCAAAGAAACAAACAAAAAAAAAAAAGAGAAATTTAAAAAAAAAAAAAAAAGAAAAGGAGAAAAAGAGAGGCCCGCTCAAGAAAAAAAATTGTTCTATTGTAATGATGACCTATCATAATCGATCGGAAAAGACCGCTACCCAATTAAAGTGGCTATTTCAAACCCTCGTGAGTGTCCCAAACATGGTCAAAGCTCGTGCCTTATGTAATTTTATTGTTTCAGGTTTGACGTTTTTTAATTTATTTGTTTTTTTTTTTTTATTTATGTATCTTTTGTGTGCCACACCCTTCTCCAAAGTGTCTAGATAATAATGTTCATCTTTTTCTTTCTTTGCTGTCTTTTAAATAAACATGTCATGCTTTGATTATGAGTTTCAATATTAGACTCTTTGTGGGGGTGTGGCAAATGATGTTAAATCACTGACTAAAGGATTAATTTATATAGTTTTGGATGATAGTAAATCCATGAGATGTTCAAGTCGATATTTACTAGTACGTTTTTTTTTTTTTTTTTTTTTTTTCATTAAACCTTCCCAGTCAACAATACTTGCCACGTACATCTAGTGTAACAATGAACCTTCGTACAAGAAAATGCTGCCAGAGACTAATTCATACATTTAGAAGTCGTTTATGCATGTATCCATCCTTTGATGCACAGATTTCATATTCCTATAGCACTAAATAAAAAGGGAATAATGGTTGGAAGAGACAATTACTCTTTTTCTTTAAAAAAACGAATTTATTTTGCCATGGTAAAGATAAAATACCTCATCACTCCACTTTTTAATTTCCATTTTCGTTGTGCAACCATTGTAGCCGTTTTAATTTAATAAGGTTCGGATTGTCTGATAAGCATTGAAAATCAAAAAAAAAATGGCTCATTTTATAATTTGTATTCTCACACAGGAGACTCCATTTCCAAACCCAATATCGGTGGGGGGCATCCCCACTGAAACACTTTATTTAGGATTACTTTTTTTTAATGAGAGCTTTTCAGTAGGTTAAATGCAATGATTTTTTTTTTCTTTAGAGTATTGTATACTATGACATTTAATAGTTAGACAGAGATGTGGTACACTAAAGGTGATAAACAATGACTTATTGACAAGTAATCGTACCGCCTAGTTTTATGTTATAGGAGGTAGTTAACTGTAGCGCCTTTGAAACCTGCATGATTGTGGGCTGCCTCAATTGCCGACATATATATATAAAAAAAAAAATCGTTCATGAGCAGTGGTAAAAAAAAAAAAGACATGATTGTTATTTCTGCGGCCATTTAGACCTAAATAAAATACATAGCATCGATGTTTAAGAATGATATTTGCTCTCTAAAAAAAAAAAAACGTGTCAATGCTTAAAAAGCAACCGACAGATCACTCTAGATGCAGCCTAACTAAAAGCTGAATATACTGTAAAGATAAATATTCTTTCATTCTTGCCACTGCAGAATACTTTCTTTCAAGTATTACCCTATTTTTGGCTATTTATAAATATTAGGAAGACAAACTAAGTGTTATCTGTTTGGCATTGATTTTTTAGCCAATGAATCTGATAATTCGCTATGAATGGTCCGTAACTAATCATTTTGAATAAACAAACAAAAAACCCCCTTCTGAACAATGCAAGTCGAACACTAATAGAAAAAACAGACTTTTTTTTGTTGAATACAACATTGGGGGGAGATTATTTTTTATTGTACTTTGTAGAGAGAAAAATTAAAAAGAGATGTGAGTGTAGTACATTAATAGGAAAAGAGAGAGAGAGAGAGAGAGAGAGAGAGAGAATTATATATATAATAATGGCACAAAATAAAAAGAAGAAGAAGAAAATAAAAAAGAAATATTACAAGGAGGAAGAGACACCGGTTTCTAAGATATGACGGGCACTTTCAGTTAAAGCACTTGCGCCACATTTTTGCAAGACAGCAGGATCCAGGATGCCTTGGTTTACAAAGTAAGTCAAGATACGTTCCAAGAGTTCCAATTGGTCATTCAAGGATAAGTTGTTAATGACAGAAGAGAGAAGGGTTCCGACATTCATGGTGTAGGTCTTGATAAAACTCTGGTAATAAATCGAAGCAAAGAATCCCATCAAGAATTGACAATCCATACGGTCCGTCATTCCTCCGTGACCGGGAATACTTTGTCCGAAATCTTTTACATTGAAGGCTCTCTTCACACCCGATGCGAAAAATCCACCAAAGGGCGCAACTAAAGATGCAAAACATGCCATCACAAGTGTATGAAGTTGAATAGGTGCAATCCAAATCTGAGTGATTTCCTTTTGAAGCTAATTAAACCCAGTCTCATGTTAGCAAAAAATAATAATAATAAAAATTGTCTTTTTTGTGTGTGTGTGTGCTTACAACAGTTTTGAGGACAGTAATGCATAAATCAGGTAATTGCCAAGGGACAGAAATAAAGACAGGATTGACGGGACAAGTGATATCAGACCATGCAGACATGGACAAATCCTAATAATAATTAAAAAAAGGGTATGAATATTATAACCCTCTCTCTCTCCTCCTCCTCTCCTTTTTCTGTGTGGGTTTCTCTCATCCATTACTTACTTTTACTGGACAAATCATATAATCAAATCTCATTAACAAGGTTGACCACTACAAAAAAAAAAAAAAAAAAAAAAAAATTCGTCACACACACTAAATTAAAAAAAGAGAGCCAAGGATTGCTTACCAATAAACCAAAGATCATTGTACAGATCCAACCACCGACAAAGCCTTCAATTGTCTTTTTAGGAGACAAGGTGATGAGTTGATTGCGACCCCAAAAGAAACCACAGATATAAGCAAAGATATCATTGCAAATGACAAGTGAAGTAGGGATAAAGAACCAGATCAAACCTTCCAAGATATTATTCACGATAAAGTGACTTTGAAATACAACGAGAATAAGTGCCATATGCATCCAACCGAATTGACGGAATTGACGCTTGTAAAGACCCTTTTTCAAATTGGTGACAAAGAACATGAATCCTATAAACAACAAGTTTTTTTTTTTTTGTTAGTCGCGCGCGTCTTCTACCCCTTCCCTCCAATTAGTCAACTCGTACTTACCAATGATATAAAGCACGAAACTAATGAATCGATGATGCGTAGCAAAGGGTAAAAGAATTCGGTCAACGAGGACGACAGATTGGAAATAATAAATGATTGATTCACCATAAAGGAAATAAGTGGTTGTCACTAAAAAGTACCTATCCAAAAAAAAAAAAAAAAAAATTTAATTTTTTTTTTTCTCGGTATTCTCGAAAAAAGGGGGGAAGTAATATAAAAAAAAAAAGTTTTCTTACCAACTCATTGTCTTGAACCACCTAAAGTTACTATCTTTTGCTGGACCTTGAGCGATTTGAAGCACTTCGTTATATACAACGGTTGATATGGCAACCACCATTAAAATGACCCAAACGTGACCCGAGGCCAAAATAAGGAAAAAGGCACCAATCATCATGAATGTAGTAATGGTTCTGACCCACCAGTTTTGCCATTTCTTTTTACTCGTCTCATCAGCTAATAACGTCACTTTCTCTTCTGCTGAGATAGCAGTAGGGGTATTTTTAGGTGAACGTTTTTTTCCTGCCATGTTTAAATAAGGTAAAAAAGAAAAAAAAAAAAGGTTTTTATTTTTTGCAGAATTTTTTTTATTTTAGTTTACCTTTTTTTTTTTATGTATTTTTTTTTTTTTTTGGGGAAAATCAAACATCTACAAAAAAAAAAAAAAGTTTGTAACACCAAGCACGTGAAAAAAAGCAGTAGTTTGGTCGTATCATCACCCACCCCAACAGAGGTGCCGAAATAATATTACCAATTATTTTATATACGCATGTCAATTATTTTTTTGAATTATGCTTACCACCAAAAAATGTCACAATTGACCCTGTTATGCATATTCGTGTATGAGGGTGATAATTACTCATTGCCACAAGATGAGCCCCGTTTGTTGTTGTAGTAAGAATATGCCACGTAGATACAGACATGAGCAAATTGTTTACCTTCAATTGTTAAAACTGAGTCAGCGTACATAACTCTAATCCCCCCCCCCTCCTTCGACATATGATAGATACGTGGACACTCCCATAATTAGATTACCAAAAAAAAAAAAAAAAAGTTGTTAGCAGTATCGATTATTAACATGTACTCATTTCAAAATTCACTACGTCCTCCCCTTCTTATTTCTTCTTGCAATTATTTACACGTAATAATGTGGAGAGAGTCTTACAATGTATCACCTGTGTACATCCATTTAAAGCCTGTGTGTGTACATCCATGTGTGCATCCATAATTAAGTCTAGCCAATCAAAGCTTAGCTTAGTTGGGTACCAAGAGCACTTGTAAAGAAGTGATGATTTTTTTATTTACAGCAGCGCAAAAAAAAAAAAAAAAAAAAAAAAATGAACCGTCATTCTGAGTTGATTTTAAGAAAATCCTTGTACGTCATTTTTCTTCTTCCCATCTATTCAGACCACACGAAGACTCGGGCGTCACACAAGCAAAAGTGTAAACGAAATGACGGATGAAAGAAGTGGAACAGGTTGGGTTAAACATTACAATGATAAGCTGTGAAACTGTAGTAACAGTCCATTATCACCAGCACGACGGGGGGGGGGAACGGGTTGACCCCCAAGAAACTGTCCGGGATGAGTTTAGAGGGTGTTACATAGTGCAAAAAAAAAAAAAAAAAAAAAAAAAAAATCTCGTTTCTAAGTGAAGGGCATTAAATAGTTGTATCTTTTTTTTTTTTTTTTTTTGAGCAACATATATATAATCAAGTGATGTGGTTTCCCTGTAAGAGAGAGAGAGAGTACGCATAAAAGTTGGGTTTGAAATGCAAGATCCTCTTTTTTTCGCACATCCATTTGTGTTTGAGCATTCTAGTATCAAACGAATCACTGTTATCTGTATCATGGGACTACAACAAAGAATGATGATGATAATGCTCTTTGTGGCCACATAATTTAGATGATAGGATGATCAGCACTTGTCATTTGAGGCTGACTATCTTTTTTTTTTCCACCGTGTATGTCAGTAAGAATGACGTGCATCCTTCGTAGATAATTGCTCTCAGAGATCACATAGGATACCGCGTGGGAGGAGGTAACGGCTACAAAAAAAAAAAAAGAAACACCAAGAAAAGTCATGATTTGAGCCCTGATGACTCTTTTGTGAGGGAAAAGCTTTTTTGATGTCAAATTTATTTATTTATCTGTGTGATGTGATGCGGAGGGAAGGGGAAGAGGGGGAATTTAGAGACCAATGATCCAACCTAAACGTTCCTTGAATTTCTGTACGACCTCATTGAATTGACCGTGAGTTTCTGCATCATGCTGCGCCAATCTAAACGAGGGGAGAGTTAACCTACTGCTCGAAAAAAAAAAAAAAAAAAAGCTAAAAAGCTAAAAAGCTAAAAAAAATAAACTTACTCTTTAGCCCATTCTGACACGATTTGTTGGCCAAAGATTTTGCCTTGATCTAATTTGCTGCTTGCGATATCAATTGCCTTTTTCCAATAGTTTATTAGTTCAGTGTATAGATCACGTTTGATTTGATTGTGAGCTAATGATAAGAGGGTGGTTAGGAATGGGAGAATAGATATATATATATATATATATATAAAATGAAATATTACCTTCTGTTTCCCATGTGGGTAGCCTATGTGCTACGATGGTTGCAAAATGAAGATATGAAAATATGGTAGAAGGGAATTCATCCTGTGATGATGTAAAGTGTTCAGCGTACTCCAACAATGCGTTCTAAGAGTCCAAAAGAAGTAGTTAGCATACAGATAAAAAAAGAAGAAGAAGAAATACGTACGACTATGTCGGTCAGGGCGGGTTTCACTCGATGATAGGAATAATCGTCTCTGACAGATGTCTTTCCAAAGGGAAAACTGTCGTGTAATTTCTTTTCGAGATTGGCAATGACGAGTGATATGGACTGTGTGGTGGGCGGTGGTATAAATGCATCCACTTCTGTCTTTAAATGTGGGTTGGCGTCTACCAAGTCATTGATGAGCTCGATCAGTTTATCCTTATCCAGCGTAGCTTTTTTTTGTTGTTGTTGTTGTTAGTGTGCGTCATCAGTCTGGGGGGTAGAGGGGAATACAGAGGAAACACATACCTAATAGTTTACTAATGGGAAACTCCTTCTTGATGGACATGCGGTTACGTTTGGGTTGGAAAACATCGCCTGTTCCAATGGCTGGTCTCATCTCGAGTATTTCGCTATTTGTCATTTCCTCGTCTTCGTATGAAGCACGTCGTTTGCGTCCTTTTTTTATTTATTTAGTGTTAGCTACAGTTAGAAATATATCTGTTTTCTTGTTTACCCTTTGTTGTTCCCTCGTTGCTGGGAGGTGGTGGTGTATAAAGAGTAGGTGCTTTTGATTTGGCAAGGTAATGAGCAGAGCGATACAAATGTTGTTGTTGTCTAAACAGACTATTCTGACTTTGTGAAGACATGTTGGGGTTTTTTTTTAATGTAAAAGGAAGAAAAAAACAAAAGAGACACACACATAAGACACACACACACGCACACACAACACACACACAAAACACACACACAGCAAAAAAACTACGACACAAGTGACTGCTAAATCATGCAATTTTTTTTTTTTTTTTTTTTATTCATCATCCTCATCATTTGTAAAAGAGGAAGATACCCATTCCCAGCCATCCAATCCAGCTGCCTTCATTTGGTCTTTTGTGGGTATGAAGTCACTGGGTACGACTATATAAATATCGTCATCTTCATCTGTTCGACGTACGAGACGCCTTTTCCTTGCGACAATTTGTATGTTCTTTTTGACGAGTTCGTCTGTTTCCTCTAGTTGCTGTGTTTCTTTACGTAGACTGGCGATAGTTTGTTTTAATAGGTCGATATCAGTGGATTCTTGGGGTTGTTCGATCCATGCGCCGGGTAGATAATGTGCATTAGCGGTTCGTTTTTCTAGTAAAGCCACTTCAGTATGATGAGGAAATAAAACCGAGGATACAATTGCCAAGGAAGAATTCTCCTTTTTCTGATCGTGCATTTTTATTTATAAAGAGAGAGAGAGGAAAAAAAGAGAGAGGAAAAAAAAAAAGAGGATTTAATAAATAAATATAAAAAAAAAAAAAAGGTGAGAGAGATAATAAACCTAGGAGTTGTCATGTGTGCTTAATTTGTATGCATTCAGGTTAACAACGCTCTCTCTCTCTTTTTCTCTTTTTCGTTACCCGTGACAACATCATGCGCATGTCCGGTCCGGTATCCATGACGTGCTCCCAAAAGGCAAAAAAAAAAGAGAGATCAATTATGATCTAAAAATAAACTCTATTTTTTTTATAATGGATTTTTTTTTATTTTATTTCTGATTGATTGGGTTATTTTTTTTTTTGGGTTTTTTTCATTGTACAAGTCTAAACAAATAATCGACTGATTGTACAATTTAAAAAAAAAAAAAAAAAAAAAAAAAAAAAAGCGAAAAAAAAAAGGCGATTGGATAATAGGGAGAAAGAGGGAAAGGGGAGATTGGGTAAGCGGAGAGAAGGGAAAAAGGGGGGGTAAACAAAAATTAGAGAGAAAAAAAAAAATATACAAAAAAGATAAATAATAGAAAGATTTACAAAACAGAGAGATGGGATGTGAAAATATACAAAAAAAGAGAGAGAGAGAAAAGGGATGGGGGGAATTGAAGATGAAGATGAGAATGAAGTTTAAAAAGTAGTTGAACAAGCAAGTAAACAGAATGAGAAAAATAAAATAGTTGTTTGATGAAGATGTTGTTTCTAAAATATTCTTGTTCTTTGGTTCCTCGGATTTTTTTTTTTTTTTGTTGTTTTTCTTTTTTTGTTGTTTTTGTTTTTTCGTTTTTTTTTTTTTTTTCTTTTAAAGTTTGTTTTTGGAGGGGAGGAAATTCTTTTAGGATTCGATCTTGAGCATAGAACGAAGACCACGTTGAATTTCGGAGAGAGCGAGGTTAGTCTTTTCCAATTCATAGGCAGTAATGACTTTCTGAGGAGCAATCAAGTTCATTAAATCCATGGATTGTTGTTGGAAAGAGTTAGTGGCATGATAGAGTGGTTGAGGGTAGTTGATAGGAGAACCACGGGCGTTAAAGGCAGGGATAGGAAGTGCACTTGGGGCAGGAGCATTGTTAAAGGTAGGTCCAGCGTACACCTGTTCACTGCTACTTTAAATTTAGTCATCACATCCCCCAATCTCTCTTATAAATTATATTACCTCTTTCGGGTTTGGTAGTAATAGTCTTCTTCAACTTCTTCTACTATCTTCTTACGACCATGCTTATTGTTATTGTTGGGAGTTGCCTGCAACTTTTTCTTGTTGGGTTGCTGGATGGTATGTTGTTGCTTCTTTACAGAAATAGAAGGAGGAGCATTGACAAAATTAGCCTTGTTATTTCCTTTGACAAAATTGGCTTTATGGTGGTTGTTATGAGTTTTTACAGTACGAGTAGACATAGTTTTTTTTTATTGTAGCTATTTTTTTTTTTTTTTTTATTGGTTTTTTTTTTTTTTTTTTTTTTTTTTTTTGATTGTTTTATACGGGATGATAAAAGTGGATGGGGGAGGAAAGGAAAAAAAAAAGGGGGAATAAAATAGATATTCTTTTTTTTTTTTTATATGTTTTTTTTATATGTGTATGATATGAAAAAAAGGAAAAGGAGTTTTTTTTTTTCTCGTTTCTATTTATACCATCCTCTATGTCCCCCCCCCCCCTTGTAGTATATTTGTATTATAAATGGAATCCTCGGTTTTCATTGGTGTTTCTACGGAAGGAGAAACATATGAGCCCCCACTTTAGATCGTTTTTTCCCGGTCCGCTCCTACCTATCCCAAAGCCCAGATTTAATATTATAGCCACCCACTTTTTCTCTTTTTACGGATCAACTATATTTGTTTAAATGTCCGTTAACAGTCTTTAATATTTTTCTTTTGCAGTTGTATAGAACGGTTTTTGTTACTTTAAGAAAATTAAGTGTCCGTCACTTTCCAAAAAAAAAAAAAAAAAATGGCACTAAGCCAAATATGATTTGTCCATTTTGGATAAATGTCACAAGTTAAATTGATATCTTTAAAACGAGTTTTATCATAACATATCTAAGCAATTTTTGGTAAATATATAAAGAATCAACTTGATGTGCCAGTCCATGTACTCTATGGGGAAGCTCTTTCTTTGTTGATGTTGTATACTATAGCAGAGTTGATTCTTATGTTCACTTGGATGCATAATGAAGTAAAAGTGGTATTCAGTGTCACCCCGACAAGAAATACCATAATTTTATTTGTTTAATAGAAACTCTTCGTCTTCATTGTTGTAGTTGAAGTATAATACACATATACTTGGGACTTCTTTATTTGATCCAGGTTTTATCCTATTATATTAAAGTTCATCTTTTTTTCTCTGTCTCGTATTTTATACCAGTGTCATTCATCATAAGGCCTTTTCCTTTTATGAGGTCTTGCTGGCGAAAAAAAAAAGGGGTGTTTTCATTTAGATACATCCGCTGCCATATATTTGTCTCTGCTCTTCAAAAGCCGCCCCAGTCTTATATTTCATCGCTGATTTCTATTTTCCTGTCTTTCCATGCGTGAAGCCGGTTTAAAGTGGATTATCCATTTCCAATAACAACTTTTGGAATATAGAATGAATCAATTTGGTGAGCAATCACCGTACCTTTTTTAAAAAAAATAGTTTCATCATGTATGCATTATTCATTAAGTTGGTACTGCGTGACAGACAGAGCTTCATGAATTCCAAGTCTTCGTAGTCCAGTCTTGAGTGGCATAATAACCTTTCTGTATTCACTAGTTAGACAGATGGCAATCCTTTACCTCTGGGGGATACAAGATAATGAGGTGGCCAAGTGGAATTATACCCTCAAGAAGGATCCTCTTTTTGGCGGCAATACGTAACAGGTTATATGAACGGTCTACATATTGCTCACTCTAATGTTCCTCATTCTCATCCTCTTCTTACTGTTCATTTTCTGAAAACGAGCTGTTTGTATCTTTTCGAGGTTGTTTGGGGCTGAACCCGAGAGTGTTCATGGAGTTTATTTCAAACTGCGCGTTGACGCGTCTCATGGCTTTCATCTTCTTATACATGTTTTGGAACTTTGCAGAAGCTCTGGTGAGAAACTTCTTAAGCTTTGCAGTGGTGCTTTGAATATGGGTCAAAATTGTTGTACAGGCTGATCCAAAAATGCTTCATCAAGTGTAAAGCAGATGTTGCTCCAACATCAGTTGCCTCTATGCTGCTCTCTTTTTTTTTTTTTGTGACATACAGATTGAAGGAGGCTTTTGAGGTCGTGTTTAAATAACTTGCGACGACCTGTTGCTTTTGTAAAGCCTTTTTGTTGAGCTTCATGACTCTAAATAATCCGTCTTGAAGCACGAACCAAGGAGCCCACCATTAGTGCGAGCATTCGAGTGATAAACTCCTTCGCGCAAGGAATAACTGATTAATACGACAAAAAAAATGATTGACGTTTAAGCGTGTTGCCTATACTTTGATCTCTTTAACCATTATTTAAGGCCTCTTTAAATTGATGTTGGGGAAGGGTAAGAAACAAATAAAGAGAAGAAGGGAAGAAGAAAAAAAGTGTTTAAATAGGTTTTATTTGTAGACTGATTAAAGAGCGTTCGTATACGTCAGGATGATTCAATTGTTTATTTATGATCAGAAAACCGTGGGCGCAAGTCTTGATAATAAAGGATGATTTAATTGCCTATTTAATCACATCCATATGTTTCAGCCTTTAGATTTATAATAAAGGAGAGGTTGCATATCCCATCCAAGCTTAAAATAACAAACTCGTTAATTATCTAACAGCATTTCAGTAACAGTATGTATCAATTGTGAAGCATGATATTGATGTCAATTTAAAATAAAAAAAAGTCACGTGATTCAAAAAAGACATTAGACCGTATAGCCATAGTTGGGCCATTGTTCAAAAAAGATCATTTAATTGACCGAATTTTGCATTTAATTCAACTAAATTTGGGTGCCCTTGGGCACCCAAATTTTTGGAGATCTTTTCCACTAACTTATTAAATTGGATGCAAGTTTACAGTATTTTCTGATTTTTACTTGATTTTTATTAGATGAAACTTGAATTAAGCAGTTAGGAAAATATAACAAAAGATTTTTTTTTTTTTTTGATAATGTAAAAAATAAAAGATTTTGAGCATGTAACTAAAAATGACGGGTGGCAATTCCTGCATACATTTTAGTTACATTTAGATGTTAAGACAAGGCAGAGGCTGACTGAAATTTCTTCTGCCGGTTTTTGGTTGTTTTACGTGTCTTCCAGGGCAGGTATCTTGTTTACATTTACCGCATTTATTGCTGCATAGCGATCCTTTTGAACTTCCAGAACAGTCATCCATCTTGCATACATTACACACTCTTTTTCGTTTTCCAGAATTAATAATTATTGAATGGGCGAAACGTGGAAGAGGCAGCGAAAGAGAAGTAGATGTTTGTCGGGGACGATGAACCGGTCTGATAATCGCAAGTTGGGGAGACGCAGGAATGTTTGTACTCACCGGTAAATGCTGCAATGTGGGATGTGTTGGCTGAGGCAAAGCAGGAATTGGTCTATTAAATCTTGAAGCATCTTCAGCAAGTGCCCGCACTGCCTTTGAAACTTCAAGATTTTTTAAAACCGTATTACCGTACTTCTTTCGATCCTCTAAAACATTGTAGTAAGCTTGTAAGTGTCCAGGAGTTTTGTAATAGATATTGCTGTTTAAAATGCAGTAAGTTGAATTCCAAACATACGCAAAAAGATTAAAATTCGGTTTTTTGGAGTCGAATGGTTGAAAGATCAACGTGTCTTCTTGGCCGTGGGTTGACAGGAGATTTTCAAACAGAGAAGTTTCTTCTTTTGTGTGAACCGCTGTAATAGCATACAAGGTGCCTTGACAGATGGAGAGGAACTTGTAACGGAATTGCTTTGTTGAGTATCCAGCCTCAAACAATTTAGCTACGGGTAAAGAAGAAAGTTCCATTATACGATTTAATGTAGTTCGAAGTCTGGGTTGCTGGGTTGTAGCTGGTATGATCCCAATTTCGTTGGCCAGATTACGTGGAATTTCAACAACACCATATGTTTCCCTTGTTTGGTCGAAGTTAAGGTAGCATCCATATCGTTCGCACATGTAATCTTGAACCGTTGCATGACCAACATCATTTCTCAAAACATTAATAGCTAGAACAAGCCAAGGACTGTAATGTCCTTGATGTTTTTTGCCATACCTGTTCAAGGATCCAACCTAAAAAATTGTTTGGATATCTAATTAGACCACAAGATACTTTTTTGTTTTAAAAGATATATCAACATGCAACTTACATTTATATTGTGATACAATCTATAGTCTGCCAAAATGGAATCTGTTAGTCTTACAGATGCATTGTAGGAAGCAAACCTGCGAACAATATTCATGTGACAAGCCCCTTCCACCGAGCTAGTTCCCCGCGAACACTTATACCTCATCAAGTTGTTCTTGTCAGGTCCCTTTTCTGTGTACAGCGGGGGACCATCTACGACATCTGATACATGTCCTTGTTGTACGGTGCTAAGAACATGCAAAGACATTTCGACAGCTGCTTCATTAAAAAGTTTATGTCCGGAATTTTCACACCTCAGAGGGCCGTAACTGTCGAAAAGAAACTTGAGGGCCGAGTGTAGTTCATCAGGTGGGGGCACAAATCTCCTAACTCGTTCAAAAATCCACGCTGGATTAATCAGCATCCTTGTATTCCAATCCGTTCCGATGCTAGACAAATATGATTCCACTATCGCCTTATCATCTTGATCACAGACATATAGTATATCCCGAAAGCGTCTCATGAAGTCTTTATGCATGCCATGTGATTTGTTGAGTTTGATCATATCCATAAGGTGAAAACCATCTTTGAGAACTCGAGAGTTTACAGATGTCTGGTTGCTGGGGTTATCGGATACTTGGCTATTTGGTCCATTTCTGTTGGGAGATGTTGACTCGGAAATGTTATTGGTGTCACCATGGGCAGGGAAATGAACCCTTTCAGAAGCTGTAAATAAAAATTTGCGTTTGATGTAAACCTTGAAATTGGGACCATTGAAGTCGTTCAACGTAAGATTATCATCGTAACAATCGACTGGAAACCCTGGAACTTGAACTTTTACCACATTCACCACCAAAGCACCATTTATATTGGTTGGGTTGTGTATTTCGTTGTTGTCAGGTGTATTGTCGGCACACAAAAAACCATAAGCAGCAGCAGAAGATTTTGCTGTACTGTCTAAGTGAATAGCAACAAAAGAGCCAGCTCTAGTATTATTATTGACTTTTTGATGAACAGTGGGCATTGATTTGAACCTGTTGTATATTTCCAAGGAAACCCAGGCATCCAAGGCTGCGTAATTAATCTGCTCCTCCGACAAATTTTCTGCTTCCCAATTGCCACAACGAATCAAGTTTTTCTTCGGGAGCTGGACTTTTAATACAAAACCACAGATATCGGCTAGAGAAAAACTTCTTCTTTCAATCAGATCCTTGTCTTTACAAAATGTACCTAGCTCCAATTGACCTGGAAAATTTTGGAGACCAAAATAGCGAAACCTTAACAGATCTCCACTAATATTCTTTCCGATTTTAACAATTTTAGAGTCAGTAAGCACTTTGACCAGATTTTGTGGGAGCTGCTCGGGTTGAAGAGAGTGTATCCTAAACAAAAAGACGGTGTTGCGAAAAGCAATCTGCACCAAAGCCACCGGTACGAATCGTAATCTTGTTTGCTCACTTCTAGATATGGCTGAATTACCACCTCGAAACGCCCACTCGCAATCAAATCCAATATGAACGTTTCCTTGCTGAGTGCAATCATCCAAAATTTGCTGACATGACTGGTTTATTTGTTGAGTCGTTGTTAATACAGAAACAATCACATCTGTAGGCAATGTGGCCAGAGGACAGTCTTTGAACTGATTGTTTGTATCAATTCGTTCTGAAATAGTAGGCTTGACATGAATGACATTTTCCAAAAGAGAAGGGATCGCGGATTCTAAGAACAGTCTATCACCTAAAACGTTATCCGTATAAAATAACTGTGGCATCTTGAAACCGTACTTCTTGTAACTTTCCATCATGTTATTAAAGGATGGTGTCAAATGGTCTAGTGATTTTGTGGGAGCAAGTACTTGCAAACGAATTTCTTCGTATTCGTTAAGCACTGTGTAGAGACAAGAGAACGTTGATACACCATTGATTTTTGCCATATGATTAATGATCTATGCGTATTACTTTAGAAGTTAGATTTTTTTCTCTTTTTTTTAAAAAAAAAAAAAGTACCTTAAATGAATGATCTCCTTTTAATATAACACCATCTAATAAGGACGTGTGCTGATTCATATACGGCCTAAATTCAGCAATTATAGAACAGTAAACATAACTCAGGTAGTTTGCTGAGGGGACATATCCATTATACCCATTTATATCACTGAATGATGAAAATTCGGGATAACTTGTAGCTGATGAAAAGTTTCCAATCAATTGCTTGGCTTTTCTTTGTTCCTCAAGCTTGTCTTTCATAGCATCATAATATTGGAACTGGATTGTATCGTACTTTTCAGTATGGTTGGATCTCAGAATTTGATTCATTCTATGTGGACCAGTTGCATTCTGAAATTGTGGACGCAATAGTTTGACAAGTTTGGTTGAAAACCCAGAACGGTGAGTCAATACGGCAGGAAAATCAGCTTGAATTCTTGCGGGTAGCTGCCTGACAATTTCCGATGCATAACCCATGAAAGTATGAACTGTGGTTTTGTTAGTGCATTTAAAGCGGACGCTGAGCAAATAGAAGCAACTAAGGAAATTGTATGTTAATGCGACTGAATTATATTGAACAATATTAACATTTTGCTTACTCTTCTAAGTCAATAATACGACGAGCTTTTGTTTTCTGGACCCATTCCTTCGCGAGCAAAGTGTTATTACATTTAGGACAACGCAAAGGGGTTCGAGTCAAATATTGGGGAAGCCATACGCATACTCTTGGCCGGTAAAGTAATTCAGGATCAATTTTTTTTTTCAGAACGAAAGATATACTTGGAGGGTTAATCCAAAATGTGCCCTGATTATATTCATCAGGAGTATTTCCACCTTTAAGTTTATCTTGGATTGATCCGAGATATTTGTCAAGCCATCCTTTCTCGGGAATCTCCGCTGCCCTATTTTCGATTGAGGTGATTTGCTCCTCAGTTAACTCTTCGATATTTGAATTATCATCTTCACTTTCCGAATCAATTGGGACATTGGCGTCATCTTCAACAAGAGGTACATTTTCCTAAATTTGAAATGATTCAGCAAGCCTTTATTTGATCATTTAAAATATTATCATGTTACCTCATCTTCGGCATTTAAATCAATGCTATGGTGCGTACTTTCCGTGGAAGAAGAGGGGTCTCCATTATTATCAATAGCATTTTGATTGACAAGGTTTTGATTTAGTACTTGATCGTTCTACGGTAAGTAAAATAAATATCCAAATAAAAAAATAATACCAATACTTTAAAATAAAAATTACCTCCTCGTTTGGGTAAACATTGATTTCACCAGAGCCCGCAGATTCAAATCCTTGTAATACTGCTGTACTGAAAAATGATGAATGTTGACTTCGTCCGGTGGTACTGCTTTCAGCTTCTTCTGCAACAATGGGAAAGTCTAAAAACGTCTGATTAACTAAGTGAGCTGGCTTTGGGCCTGGTGCTTTGGATCCAAGCTTATTTTTTGAGCCCAAGCGGCGGCCTTTCTTTTTAATTTGATTAGTAGACATTATCCCTGCTTTGTTTTAACAAAGTATATCAGTACGAAGCATAATCAATATATAATTTTGGTCCCAAACGGCGTCTGCTATTCTTACTTACAAAAACTTATATTATGAGGTTATATATATAAAGAAATGATAAAAAATAAAAGAAGTACAGTCAAAGTAGAAAAGACAGTTATTTATGTAGATGTAGATTGCGCGAGGATAAAATCAACATTGACAAACAAAAGGGGTACACACGAAAAAAACATTTAATTACCCGCTGGAGATTACAGCGCTGCCTGTTTGAAACCCGCTACACTATTCCTGGCATTTGTATTGGCTCACTACACTATTCCAACCAGTTTTACTGGCTGGATTTCTTACACTACAAAACTTTCTAGCACTACTATTGGCTCCTTACACTATTCCCAGCACTTTTATTGGCTAGATTTGGCCCGACTATAAGCGTACCGTCGACGTCAGACGTAGATTTAGACATTCTCGTTCCAGCAAGCCAATAAAATCGTGATGAAGAAATAACGGAACATGTTTATTTGGGACTAGCATGTGATTGGTTTATTTTTCATGGAACATTAAATAGCCATTTGACCATAAACAAAACCAGTGATCTAAATGGAAGATTTTCCCGCTGCATTTAGGCGGGAATTCATTAGCCCACAAAACATTCCATTGTCATGCTGAGCTCTCTCTGTGGGTTATTTTTAGTATTATTTGTTTCAACAAGGATATTAGGGTTCGTGAGAGTATGTAAATGATAAGCCTGTTTCATCCCACACAATGCACTTATACACATTTTCATTTTATTGCCTCTCTCTTTTTAGTTTTTTTTTTGTCATTCCTCCGTAATATATTACATAAAAAAAAAAAAATGTTTACTTTCAAATTATAAAAACTTTAATACTGGATATATAAGACATATAAAAGTGCCTATCTTCATCTTTACAGATCATCGCTGTTGACTTTTTCTTGTAAACAAATGTCTTCCCAAGTAAGACCAATATACTGCTCCTCAGAATCTTTTGTGAGCTTTGCCATAGCACCCTCAATAGCTTCCATGATGCGACTTTTTCTTTCAAATTTTTGCCATCCCTCATCATCACTTATAGGACTTGAAGGAGCTGATTCGCCAGAAGAGTCGCTCCTAAAGTGTCCAGGGGGAGATTTTTGAAGCAGACATGAATATAAATGGCTGTGACTACACTGTAAATAACAGGGACGCATGTGATATCATCCTTTTTTGAAACATCAACCATAATGCTTACAGCAGCAAAACCATTCTCTCACTAAAAAAAAAAAAAAAAAAAAAAAAAAAAAAAAAAAAAAAAAAATGATGAGGAACAAAAAAAGAGAAAAATTATTGACCAAAACTTACGACCAAAGATATAACCGTTGAGAGATATTCTGCAAGAGAGGTTCCGTCTTGCTCATCACTAGGTATATTGACTTCTTTCGGACTGCTGTGTAAAATAACTCCATCGATGACTTTTGTTAAATTTATTCGTAACTTGAGCTTATTGAACTGGCATGAGAAAGCCGCAATGAACTTTATGCATTCTTCATATGGGAGGAGAGATGCCCAATAAATCAATGTGTTCTCCCTTAAGTCCTTTGCCTTTTTGTTGTCCTTGATGCTTTCTTTAGGTGTCGGTTTGTCTTCACAAAAAAAGACCAACATCGTTCAATCCAGCTACATGACTGAAAACAAAATCAAAGCTTGATATTCTTCTGTTCTGAAGGCAAGACACCCATATAATTTGGGAATGGCATTCAGAACTCCGGGCATTCGATCACCACCAAGAATCACACCTCCTAGAAGACGGAAAATGTTTAGACCTCCGTATTTTTTTTTTTTTTTTTTTTTTTTTCAAACGTATTTTTTTATATGCCACTTACTCATCAATTCTGGTCAAGAACAGCAGGCCAGTATGAACAAAGGCATTCACCAGTGGCAACTCCTGTTATTCACAGTCTGTGAGTTCCAAAAACTCAAGAACCCTGCCTAGGAGGTCGCCCTCCTATAGCAAAGACTAGCCGCAGCCGCAATATCACAATATATATCTTTGCTAATTTAACTTCTTTTCAAAGAAACAAGAGTCACTACTAAACAAACCTTTTTACGTGATCGGTTACTTTCATAATAAGATAAAAGAAGTATGTTAAGAGAAAAGAAAAAGGAGGAAGAATCAAGTGTGTGAACCAGCTTTTATTTGTAGGCTGATAAACAAGAGCTTATGTCAGAATGATTTAATTGCATGTTTCATCTTTTATAATGTTTGGGCCTTTACTTAAAATAGAAATACTTGCACAAACCTCCCAAGCAAGTCAGAGCTTGGTAGTTGTCTATCTGCGTTCCAGTAGTAGCTTGTAAATGACAGTGAAGCAGATTTTTATGGAAAACAGAAATCGATCATCCCATGAGGTTTAGATGATATGTCATGTCAATCGACGTGTAGACCATCACGTTTGAAAAAATACGTTTATTTGAAAAAAAATACGGAGTTCTAGACATTTCCCTAAAAGACCGTTTCGCTTCCATTGTGTTTTAAATTGTACCAGTTGCGTACTAGTAAAGCCTCGTGCTTGAAAACCTTTTCCTGTGAGATAGGCCCAACAACAGGAAAATGCTGCTTGGGTTGTACTTGCGAATGATCATGCTTATACGTCAAAATGATAAATTGCATGCACACGACATGAAATGGATGGGGGCTATTGTAAGTACCAGAGTAGCCTTTATCATTCCAGATTCAACAGAGAAGATGAAATCAAACAGGTCACCATACACATTTATCCTGTACCAATCCTCATGATGTTCAGACTTCAAGACATCGCTGAAAAGGATATGGTATCTAATTGGTATTAAAATATGAATTTAAAGAAATAATCAACCAAACTATATACTTACAGTTTTTGTGTCGCGAGTTTGATAAAAGGTAATTCAGACGTGTTATCGAAAGGAGTTATGTCATTTACCAAACTATATAATAAATCTTTGCTTTGACAAAGGCTGATCTGTTGTATCATTTGATACTCTTTATCTTGCAGCTTTGGTGTTAGCAACATATCATAATTACAAAGAATATCTTGAACTGTTGACTTGAATCGCTTTGGTATTACTTGATTTTTGGTCAAGTCCAAAACATTTTTCGTACCACTATTTTAAAAAAGCCATGAATATATAATGATATACGCGCTACCCTTAGATATAATTACTAATAGTCATTAAGCTTCGCGACTTTGTGTTTATAACTTAGATTTCTTAGATCTGATTTCTTCAAATACTTTCGCTTTTTACTGGACTCTTGTTGTCCTTCTTGATCAGTGTCAGTGAGGCTTGGCTTTACATGGACTCCTGAAAGTGTATCATATTCCTGCTGCACCAGATCATCTCGTAATATTTGTCTTGATTGCTGTTGATATAAAGTTGAGTATATAGGTAATAATAATAGTATCGAGCAAAAAAATTGAAAATACCCTTTGTATGTTTCCATTGATAATCATACTCATAGGCCTCGAATCGATGACAAGCTTGACCGTACCCTTCAATCGAGTAGCTTTCTTGCGTATACTTTCTGACGACTTAGGATCATGAATATCTTCATTCCAAAAATCAAACAACAAATCACGTATTTTTTCCTCAGCAGTATTTCGTGAGGCAAACAGAAACTCTTTGCTGATCTCTTCTACAAAAAATATGTTTGACCACTCTTTTACTGTGGTAAGCTTTTGAAGCCAAAACATCTCTTTAACACGTTATATTCAGCTAAATAAAAGTATTAGTAAACAAGACCTTTGTTCTTAGATTCGAATTTATGTTTGTTTACCGTCTTCAAGTAGACGCTGAATTTCCATGTTGTATTCAAGAGAATTACAAAATAAAAGCACAGAAATGCGCGTTTGCCTCTTGACAATGTCTACACCTACGTATTTTTGTGAAAAAAAAAAAAAGAAAGGATAGACTCCCATTTTTTATTATCACGGCTAAGGCTAGACTTCTTTACGTGATGAAGTTTTTCCCATTACCCGTTGTAGGCATTGTAAGCTTGTATCTTACATTACCAACTACGGTGGGTCAGAATATAGGGTAGTAAGCCGTCTTTAGATATCCGCTGATGGTTTTCAAAATATGTAAGAAAAGAATGGATCACGTGAATCTAAGAAATATATACAAAAAAGGTAGAAAACAAACTTACCTTTTCCCTATATTTAATACTTCTCTTCAAAAAGATGGTGTTAAACAGCATCAGAATAAAAAAAGAAAAGGAATGAAGAGAAGAAGGGAAGGAAAAAAAATGTTAGAATGGTTTTTATTTGTAGACTGATAAACAAGAACTGGCTTATGTCAGGATGACTTAATTGTATATTTAATCATCCATATGTTTGAGCCTTTACATACTAGAAAACAGGCGCATTCACAGTCCTAAAAATAACAGGCGCATAAAAAAAGTACGCAGAAATTAAAGGGCCGTAGAAAAAAAAAGTACGTAGAAAAATAAAGACATTCTCTTTACCTCTTCGGTGCTAAATGTAACGTTATGCTACGTCCCTTGAAAAAAAATTCAAGTGTACCAATTTAGACTAAAATCCTGTAAAAAAAGAGAGAGAGAGAGAGAGAGAGAGAGAAAGGTGACGTTGGAGTGAATTGAAAGTCCGAAATATCTCAGGTTTTTTTTTGTGGTTTGCCCCTGTGAGTATGTAACCAGACTAAGGACACTACAAAGGATGAGGGAAATATGCTTGTTAACAAAAAGGAAAGAGGAGAGGGGAAGGGAAAGAGAAAAAAAAAAAGAAGTGATTCAGGTACGGACCAAAAAAAAAAAAAAAAGAAAAAAAAAAAAAATGGGGAATACAATCAAATATATTTTAAATTTCGTTGTGTATTTTTAATCAAATAAATGTTAATTCACGGGTTGATTTCCGCGTGATATAATAGCAGCAACAACAGAGAGAGAGAATATGAAAGACAGAAATAAACTGGATGGGGAGGTATCACAAACTAAAAATTACTGTAAAATTAAAAAAAATAAAATAAAATAAAAAAAAAATTTCCCTCTTTTCTCTCTCTCTCTTTCTCTTTTTTTTATTTTTCAAGCACTTTTTTTTTTTTTTTTATATTTTGTTAATTCATCTTTTTGCCAATGTCTAGATTACCCACGACTAGCCAGATTGCGACTACACCCAGAAGACTGTCTAGACAACCTTCTTTGGATTTAAGAAAGAGAAAGACCATATCAGAAAATGTACCACCTGTACCAACATTAACTAAAGCCCGTTCACGCTCTTTTATAGGGGATCAGCAGCATACTTATACAGCACTCAACACACCACGAAGTTCACTGATCTCCCCTACTTCACTACCACCACCATCATCATCATCAACAACAGCACCACTACCATCATCAGGTCCTCCCTATATCGGTGACCGAGTGGCAGTGGATTCGATGGGCATTGTAGGCACACTAAAATTCTTGGGTGAAGCTGAATTTAAAGAAGGTTATTGGGCTGGTATTCAGTTGGATATTATCGGCTCCGGTAAAAATGATGGTTCCGTTAAAGGGTATTTTACTTTTTTATTTTAAAATTTTGGCATTAAAAATTCATAATATAATAAACAAAACCTGTTATTTTTTAGCACGCGATATTTTTCTTGTCCTGCAAATACCGGTCTTTTCGTTTTGGCCAACAAGTTATCTTCATTGGATGGTGACTCCGATTCCGTGCGTTCCTTGTCTCCGCCCGCTGCTCGCTTGTCTCTCAGTATGGATAATCCTAGTTCAAGAGCGGCTCGTTATATCGGCATGACCGCCAATCAACTTGTTCAAACTACTTCACCTAAAAAGAAGACTCGTACTCCACTCTCTGTACGTTCCACATCCACTTCTTCACTTAATACCCCTCTCACCTCTCCCGTTTCCGCAAACCGAAATAGTCTGCGTCGTTCTCAGCCTTTGGTTCAATCTCCGACTCCCACACACCACTACAACAGATCCATTCCTTCTCCCGCCATGACGCCTACCCATCATGCCGATAATACCGATGACTACTATCTACTATCAGACGATAATAGTATGCTCATTACAGATACACCTATCCCAGAGAACTTGGCTCTTTCTAAATCATTAACCACTGCCAATAACATGCACTCGCCATCCACTTCTTCTTCTTCATCATCTGAGTCCCCCCATGAGCGTTTAGAGCGTGTCATGGGTGAAGCTATTGCTCAAGCACCCGATGAAACTGTCATGCGTTTACAGCAACTCCAGTTGCGTGTTCAAGTACTAGAAGCAGAGAACAAGTTTCTTAAACTCGAAAACACTCAAAACAAGACAGCCGAACAGATCCTGGAACGATCCATGGTCCTTAACCGCAAGGAAGGCGAACTATTTACGTTGGAAGGACACAAGACTATTGTGGCAGAGATCAAGCAAGCACATGCGTTGGAACAGTCTACTTGGACAGAACAACAAGTGACAACACAACAAGCGATCCAACGCTTAGAGACTAAAGTATTGCAATTGGAAGCCGAACAGGTCTCCTTACAGACCGAACGAGACAAGGCACTCTTTGAGATGAGTATGGTTCGAAAGGAAAAATCGTTGGCTCAACAACGTGTACATGAACTTGAGAGCAAGATGGCTGAAGCTGAAGCTGCCACAGCGGCTGCACAGGCTGGAGAACGTTTACATTTGGAGAAATGGAAAGCTTTACAACATCAGATGGCAACCTCTCCTTCTTCTCCTTCCTCTTCTTCTCAACAATACTTTCAACCCGGTCATGATTCAGACACGGTGGATCGTCAAATGCAACTGGAGATGGAAATGGAGGAAGTACATGAAAAGATGAGCTCTTTACGTGACGCTGCTCGTGCCAAGGACATGTTCTTAACCACCTTATCAGAACAGGTCGAAACCTATCGTAACGGCGTAGAAGAAAAGGAACGTGAGATTCGTCGTATCAAGGCAGATTCAGAACGTCATTCTCGAGAAAAGGATCGTCTTCTTTTAGAGCTCAAGGAAGTTGAAACCAAATGGTTGGCGCATGGTGACTGCAGTTCAAAGGAATCCTTTGATAAGCTTCGATCCGAATTCGCTGTAGCCAAAGAGAAATACGCACAAGAGTCCAAGGAGGCACGAGAACGTATCAGTCAGTTACAGGATTCAGTAGATGAATTAAAGCGTGCTGGTATGGAAAGTCTTGAACTGTACGAGAGTTCTGTTGAGATGAACAGAGTCGATCGTGAAGCCATGAATGCCAGTTTAGCAGACGAACGTCGTCGTGTTGCTTCGTTGGAACTGGAACGTGAGGACCTGCGAAAGGCTGGTTTAGATGCTATTGAAGCGTATGAAGCCACCATTGAAGAAATGAAGAAGGATCGTGCCGCTCAGTTTGAAGATCATGCACATCGTCGTGATACCTTGCAATCCACCATCGAGACATTAAAACAAGAAATCGATCAACTCATCATGAATGTCGAGACAGAAGAGAAACATGCGATTCTAAAGGATGTGTGGGAGAGCGAACGTAAACGTTTGACAGATCAAATTGAAGCCTTGGAACATGACAAGATCAGTCATGAAGCTCTCAAGGTAGAAACTGAAATTCTAAAGGACCAATCCAAGGAATCCGAAAGATTACTCAAGGAGAAATCCAAGCTAGAAGAACAGTTGGCTCGTTTGCAATCGGATTACGATGATCAGTTGGCTTCACGTACCAAATACTTGGATGAAGTCAGATCAGCGGTCGAAAGTCAAAAGAAGACCCAAGCTGAATTACGTCGTTTGACCGAAACCAAGGAAAAACTGGAACGTGATCTGCTACAAGAGCAACAGCAACAGCAACAGCAACAACAAGAGCAACCCGCTGTGGGGGGAGATGAGAAATTACATCAGTTGGAAATCGATACGTTCCGTAGTGAGATTGAGAAATTACAAGCACAAAATGCCATGCTGCTTAAACAAAAGGAACAAGCAGAACAAGAAAAACAAGATGTGACACAATACCAACACTTGATTTCTTCCCTCAAATCCGATAATAAAAAATGGCAAAAAGACCACGGTAAATTGGAAGAAGCCAATAAAAAGATGGAGGTCGAATGTATGAAATTGATGGAAGAAGTCGAGAAATTACATGGTCAAGTTATCAGTCAAGATGAAATGATTAAGCTGGATCCTAATGATCAAGCGACGCTCTTGTTACAACAAAACCAAAAGAAATTGGAAAAATTAACCATTGAACATACAACAGAGCTTAGAAAGACAAAAGAAAAGGGTGAGGCTGTTGAAAAGGAACAAAAGAGACAAATTGCCATGTTAAATCGTGATATCTCTGAACTCGAAAGTTTGATTGAAAGCAAGATCTTTAAAGAAGCTGATTTAGAGGAAGCGTTAGAAAAGGAACGCAAACAAGTGAGCAAGTTGAAATTGATGATTGAAGATGCCAAAGAAGATAAAAAGCATAAGAGCAGTTTAGCGTCTCCTCCCACATCTATTGTCAAATCACATCATTCCAACGAACCTTATTGTGAGATTTGTGAAGTCGTCGGTCATGATTTAATCAGTTGTAAAGCCGTGTCTCTATCCAAGGGAGACTTGGAAAGACCTGTAAGTCCCACCTATTGAAATTCCCTCTCTACTTTTTAACTCAACCCTCCACCCCCATTTCCCAAAAAAACAAAAAAAAAGTATTGTGAAAACTGTGAAGAATTCGGTCTTCATTTTACAAAGAAATGTCCAAACCAAAATGAAACTTATTAATTTATTTATTTGATACCTCCCCCTTTTTTTATTATTTATTATTATTTTAAAAAGAAAAAAATAACCACTCTCTCTCTCTCTCTCTTTTTTTTTTTTTTTTGTACATTCCTTTTATCTCTCCATCTCTCTCCACACACACACACACATATATATATACACGCACACACACCAATTTAGATTTCTGTCAACATTGGATTATCTAATAATAAAAAAGAATTTCACAAACTTCACACATCCAGTTATTAATAGAAAAGATGTAAACAATAATGAAACCTTTTGTAGGCCGTGCTCAAACAACAATCATTGGATGAGAATGAGTTTCACATCCTGAAATGTAAACTAGTAGTATTTCTAAACACTTATTATGTCCATCCAAACTAGCACATAGATAAACAAATTCAATTTAAAATATGGGATTGTGACCCCAGAAAAAAAAAAAATCTTAATTTAGAATAAACAATGTTAAACTTTATAATTAACATCGTAAAGTCCTACTTTATTAAAGCCATCGATATATATATATTTTTTTTCATATAAACCACGATTTATCAGATCTCCAAGTTTCATATTCTTGTCGTTTACTGTTCTCCAGATCAAAAATTGTCATGCCAACAGGTTCCGACAAGGCTTAAATACGTTTAACTCGATTTTTTTTTTTTTTTTTTTTTTTTTTTTGGTTATGTGTAATACCCTTTAGTCTTCAGCTTCATTTGTGACTTTTGGCGATTCCAACAAGATCTGCTTCATCGATTCATTTAGCATCGTCTTTTGCTTTTTTTTTTTTGATTTTTGGCGGTGGTTTGATAATGCCAGGTGCTCTTTTTACCAGTAGAGACGTGGGAGGCGTATTAACTATTCTTCGTTATTCCCGAATCAGACATTTTTTTAATAGACTTTGCCCCGAAACTACCATCTACCAGATAACGGCCTAACACTCCTCCCCCCCCCCTAAGTCAGAATACAAGCTGAAAACGATGACTTGTGCGTTTCTGCCGTAGCTCACGTTTTCAAATTACATACGAAAGCTCCTTGACACATAGGATTGAAAAGAAGATGTCTAAACAAGGACTGGCTTATGTCAGGATTTGAGACAATTAATTTTAACTAATCAACTTGTTTGGACCTTGACTTGAACAAGAAATACTCAATACACCACACTCAATTATTTATCAAGAAACAGAACCTCCAATCACTTTGAAAACTAGCTCGAAAAAAAAACCTGTGCGTGAATTTAGTCGATTTGGCGCGAGTTTTTTTTTTTTTTTTTTTTTTTTTTTTCGCAGCAATGGAATTGGGGGGGGGAAGTTTGAAGGCTACCAGTATCCATCTTGAGTTCATTCGATGCCGTAAATATCAGTTCAAACATTGCCTGATAATGCTAGGTATTTGAGCAGTAAAGTTTATGTTGATATTTAAAGGTAAAGAATTATTTGTGATTGTGACAAATGCACAAGAAAGCAAAAGCACTCAACAAACAGTAATTGATGCCTTTAATGATAAGATAGAGTTTTTTTTTTGTGTGTGTGTGTAACTATCCAAAAAATTACAAACAACCTGTAAAATAAACATTTCACTTTCTCCTTATGCTATAAGTGATACGGATGAGTGGAACAATATATATATATATTTTTGAACCTCAGTTCCCTCTCACTCTCCTTTTTATGGTTGTAAAGCAGGAGGTTTTCTTCAATCAATCCCAATTAAACCTCCACCCAACTTTAATCTTTATTATTTTTTGTGTCTCTCTCTCTTTCTCTTTCTACTCTCTTTTTTTCTTTTTTTAAATTACTATGTGCGACTTGTCTGACCCTCGTATTGTTGAAGCCTATACTTCCATCACACAAGATGACACTACCAATTGGTAAGCCATGACTCACCATGACCATGATGAACACTTTTTTTTTAAAATGTTGATGCAACTGTAGGTTGATTCTCGGGTACAATGATACCAGAGACGTTATCTCTCTCTATTCCAAAGGCACAGAAGGTTTAAGGTAAAACTATTACACCATGAATTCATTTATCTACCAAGAAATTAATTCACTCCCCTTTTTTTTTTTTCAAAAGTGAGTTTCGAAATAATTTACGTGATGAAGTTTTGTATGGTTTTATTCGAGTCGAGGATCGATTTATTTTAATCACTTGGGTCTCTGAACAAGTGAGTGGTGTCCGCCGAGGTATATAAAAAAAAAAAAAAAGTATACATTGTCTGGTGTCATCACTCACACTTTTATATATATAAAACAAAGCAAGAGCATTGGTGCATAGTCGATCAGTAGCAGCGCTTTTAAAATTACATCATGCTCAACTCACGGCTTCTACACTCAATGATTTAACAGATACCAATATTCGTACTAGACTCAAGTTGGGTGATACCACGGCAAGTCAAATTCCTCGAAGATCGTCTTCTGTCTCTCAAAAAAGAGCGTCTCGTAGACAATCCGCATCTCAATTACCCACTTCACCTACTACTACAACAAACGCAGATGCTCCTGCCATGCCATCAGCTTCTCAGGACGAGTTTGTTGAGGCTAGTGAGGATTTACCTACAATGGATGATGGAGAGGAAAAGAGATTAGCTGCAGTAGCAGCTCAGGAAGAGGATAACAGAAAGAGAGCTGCAGAGGAACAAAGATTGGCTGCTCAAGCTCAAGCTCAAGCTCAGGCTCAGGCTCAGGCACAAGCTCAAGCTCAGGCTCAGGCTCAGGCACAAGCTCAAGCTCAAGCACAAGCACAAGCTCAACAACAAGCACAGGCCCAAGCACAAGCTCAACAACAGGCTCAAAGACAAGCTCAAGCACAAGCTCAGCAACAGGCTCAACTCCAAGCTGCTCAACAACAGGAAGCAAAGAGAATTGCGGCCGAAAAAGAAGCTGCAGCTAGACGATTTGAGCAAGAGCAATCTCAACGTGAGCAAGCCGAGGCACAACGTCAACAAGAAGAAAAGAAGGCTTTACAACAACGTTTGATGGAAGCGGAGAAAAACAAGGATGTGATTCTTTCTGGGTTTGTCTCTGTGCAACCCCAAACCAGTCCAGTAAGTTAAAAAAATAAAAAAAGAAGATCAAATGAGGGTGGGAGGAGTAGCTAAAAAAAAGAAAACAAAAAGTTTTGGAGACGTAGATACTTTACCATCAAGGGAAAAAGCATGTGTTTTTACCGTGATGAATTACAAGTGAAACCCATTTCAATGCTTGATTTGAGCCGTGTGACACGATTAAATAGTGCCAATGTAGATATCGAGACTTTTGTGCCTAATGCTTTTGTATTGGAAACACAAGGGGATGGATCCTATCAATTATTTGCCGATGATAAAAAGGACTTACAGACCATTTTAACCGCTCTTCAAACCGTCATCTAATTATTTATTCATGTATTTTGTAATCAATGTAAAAGGGAGTGCCTTTCTCACCTCCCTCACCTCCATAATCGTTCACTCGAGAAAAATAAAAATAAAACTATGCCCACAGAAAAAAAAAAAAAAAAAAAAAAAAGAATATACAGATACTAATAAAAATTCATGATGATAGTCCCCCCCGTTCCATTCTTATTTTTTTTTTGTTAGGGGATCCTCTATGCGCGGCGTTTTTTACGAATGTATGGAGGAGAATGACAGCTTTCCCGCAATCTCCATGGAAACGCCTAATTAAAAACATGCTGTAGAAATGGGCGTGTGTCACTGTGAAGCACATTAAAATGATCGACAAGTAGCAAAAAAAAAGGGGGGGGGGGTTGGTTGGAAATGCATACTTCTCCTAAAGTAACAGCAAAGAAAAAAAAAGGGTCCTTTTTTTTTTTTTTTTTTTTTTTTTTTTTTTTTTTTTTTTTTTTTTTTTTTTTTTAATAGATGGATAATAGAATTACAAAAAAAAAAAAAAAAATATGTGTGTGTGTGTGTGTATAAAAATATATATGTATTTGTTTAATCGGTAGTCTTGTTCCAATCTTCAACTAAGCCTTTTCTATCATCGGATTCACCACCATAAATCTGTAGTTTAAATGAACTGATGGGACCCAATTCATTCTGTGCTCGATGTTGTTGAGTTGTGGGAGATGATATAGATGTGGAATGTTTGCGACCAAAAGAAGAAGTAGAAGATGTAATGGTTGTATTTGTACTTTTATAGTCAACATCTTCCTGTTCTTTCTCTTGTGAAGTGCTATGGTATTGACCTGTATGACTGATATCTTGTGTGGGATAATCTCTCCACCTTAATTCACGATTATAGCCTTCTTCACCAATCAGTGTGTTTCCAATTGAAATAGTATTTGAATGAGGTCTTCCCTTGGGCGTAGTTAATGCACCGTCTTCTGACGACTGCGTTAAACGCTGTCTGGTCAGGATGGATTGACTCCGCTTGGTTGTACTAGCATATCGACTAATGGCTGAAAAGGGTGCAGGAAATAAATCTGCAGCACTAGGATGACCATCACTGCTATTATCTTTGACCATGAGTTGATTTTTACTTTCAAACATGGAAAATACGCCTTTACGAGGAGGTGGAGGTGAGTTAGGGTCACCACCGTCTACTAGACATTTTTCATTATCGTCGTCTTGCTTGTCAGGAGACTCTGGCTCACTCTTTGAGTTGTGCAAGAGAGAAACCCCGGAACAGATACTGAGAAATCCAATGACACAGGTGGCAATATCGACAGGAGAAGCATCAAAGCCTCGGTAAAGGACAATGGAACTGACGATGGTCATGGTGGTAAAGATGACGTAATAAGTAGGCGTGACAAGAGCTGTATTGAACAGGTTGAGTGCTTTGTTGAGATAGACGATTTCGATAATCAAGGTAATGATGACGATGGCCAGCACGACATAAATGAACCAGTTGTTGAATTGATTTTCGTTCTTGTAGGTGATGGAATGCACAATGGCTGAACCTAGACCTTGCGTGAATACCACAGAGATGGATCCAATCAAGGAACAGATGGATATATAGACTAGCATATTCTCTTTACCCCATCTTGGTCCACAATAAAAGACCAACACAAGTGAGACTATAATCGCAAGACCTCCATACACTAAAAAGCCTAATTACAATGTGTCAGTGATATATATATATATATATAAAAGGGGTGCGTTGCTGAATGCTTTGATTTTTTTTTTTTTTTAGCTGCTTACCTACTGAAAGCACCAGGTTTTTAAATGTTTCAATTGTGGTGTCGGCAGAGCTTTGCTCAGGTGCATGCAGCACGATAACGATCGCACCTAAAATACATTGAAGACAACCAATCTTTCCTTGAAAACTCAATCGCTCTTTTAAAAAGATGGATGAAAGCACAGCACTATTTGTTTTTTTTAATTTTAGTTAAATCGTCAATCTATTTTCTTTCTGGAATAGTTTTTTTTTTTTTTTTTTTTTTTTTTTACCTAATCACGACACTGAGGGCACCTAACGGAGTTACCAAAATGGCTTGTGTAAAGGCATATGCAATAAAATTACATAGTTCACCTACAATCACTATTAAAAAGAGAGAGTTAGAAAGGGATGGGTATTTTTTATTGCTTGTTTTCTTTACTCAATATCATTCCAGACCACCACATTGCTGATTTTAAATACGTATAACCTTCACCAGCAACACCGCCTACATACAAAAAAAAAAAAAGGTGTGGGGTTTTAATATATCATTTCTTTTTCTTGGGTGATTTCATGTAAAATACCAGATTGCTCTATAGATTGTAAAAGACCTCGTTTTTTAAAAACAAAGCTACTGCCGATGAAAATACCTATTCATGTATATTTTTAGAAAAAGATCGGTTTTTATATCGTCCACATAAATGGTTGCGTACCACTGGCTACGGCTAGACTGACACCAATGCCTTTATAAAGTCCTGCTTGTGCACCGGTTGTATCTGTTGCAAATGGATTAGAGGTTCCATTGGTTGAACTCATATCAATAAGGAAGAAGAAGAAAAAAAAAAGAAGAGAGAAAAAGAAAGGTATATAAAAATTAGGACAACAACCAAAAAAATTAAAAAGGGGAAACCTTTTTTTTTTTTTTTTATGATGCAAATAAATATTACAGCCAATGTGTGGCTGAAGACTATTTTTATAAATGAAAAAAAAAAAAAAAAAATGTCAGGTGCGGATCATCAACTGTTGTTTAAAATAAACGAGACAAGTATGCATTTAATCATTCTTTTGAAGAATAAACTGGTAAACATTTAATTTATTTGGAGAAACAGAAAGATCTTACATCAATGACATAATTTTTTGTGTATTCATATATATATTTTTTTTTTTTTGAAATTCATACAAATATTATTCGTGGCACCTTAAATTGGCTTAGTCCATTTAAAACAAATAGTTTCTGCCGTAATTATCCATCTGTAAACTAATATTGCTCTCATTATCACTCTCGCTATCACTGTCCTCCACAAAATTCAATCCTGATACTTTACGCGTATCCGTTCCAAATGACGAGGTTCTATTCATGATAGACGCCGTGGTTGTTGCTGCTGCTAACGAAGGACGCGAAGAAGAAGAAGAATCATTATCAGAGAACGGATCCACATTTTCATCCTCTCCTTCAAACAAGAAATGATTTTGCTTATATATCGGTCGGTCCTGTTTCTCTTCATCAAAGATATTTTGAAATCGTGAAGTCAAATCACGACCAGGATGTACGGCAATTTGTGATCGATCAATTCTGTCCTTGGCGCGTTTGGCAGCTGTGCGTGGGGTATAAGGTGGTTGCGGTGTATGCATCTCTTCATCGCGTGGTACACTCAATTCATCTTCCATGAGTTCTATATCGCCATCATTTCGGTGCGGTGTACGGTTCATAATCCTTCGGAATCGATTGGCTGTACCTTGAGGCGTCTTGCCCTGTGCAGGATATTCAGACGCAAGAAACTCTTGTGAAGAAGTCCCTCCATCTTCAAGCCCTGTCTTGGACGACGGCGACTAATTAATTAAAAAAGATGAGCATTAATCAAAAAAGTTTCAAGCCCTACTTCAACTATTTTTTTTTTTTTTTTTTACCAAGCAGATTTCTGAATATTCGGTAAAGAGGTTGGTTCCAAGATGACGATTAAGTGAAGTACGTGGCGTAGTTTTCGGGTCAGCTGAATCTGTTCTTCGCAAGATAACTGTCGTACCAGTCTTATCATTGGACAGCATGGATGCGGACGTCTTTGTACGCTTAGGCGAATGCGCACTTTTTGTGAAACTACCTGTTCTTTTCAATGGTGCTTGTCGGGATTCCGCTACTTTGGTATTCGATACAGATATCATACGCTTTTGTAAGCCATCCAACATACTATTACTACTGGAAGAGCGTTGGATTGGAATTGGAATCAATGGTTTTGCATATTTCGATAAAGCAGATAGTGTTGTTGTTGTATTTGGTTTACGGTCATGTTTAGAAATTCCTAAATCTAAAATAATTTTGGGTTAAGACTTTGCATAAATCTTGTATGAGGGTTTCTATTTACCAGATTTGGCTCGTCTAGTTTGAAAGTGGTCTGACTGAGAACGTTTTGGATAGGCAGGTCGTTGGGGTTGTACTTCTTTGGGTCGCTGTGGTAGTCCCTCTTTGGGTCTTTGGGGTTTTAGTTGCACAACAGGCTCATCAAGATCATCGTCATCGTCCAAAGATGATATTGGTGAAGGTGACGAGGCCATATCATCCATACCGACATTCTCTCGAAATTTACTCGTGAGGTCAGGTAAATCGGTAAAGCTATTTTTTTTTTTTTTTTAGATGGTGGTAAGCATCAAGTTGACTTGAGGAAAAAAGAGTAGATCAAAAAACCTTTTTTCTAATAATTGCATAAATACATAATCATTTAAATCTGCGGGATCTCTTCTTTTGACAGCAGCTGCACCATCCTCTGAATCCATTTCGGTCAAGAAATCCGTGATGTCGTTTAGAGCATAGGGTAAAACTGTCTTTTTAAAGAATTTCTCGGCCATTTCTAAAGGATCTCTCTTTAGCGTGTGTTCAGACAAAGTTGCAACAAGCCTAGCGATAAAGCAATAAAGGATCACCTGAAGTCTCGCTCTAATTTTTTTTTCGTTGTTGTTGTTAGTGATTCATTTAAGTGATTAAATGTTTTGATCGTGTTTTACTCTTTTAGTTTCAGTATGATGCCACTCATTTTTTCGAATTTCGCATCGGATGATCCACGATTCTTTACATAGTGCCACCATTCTCTCAGATAGGTTTGTTCTAGCGTCATTTGAGATGTTAATTTGTTGCCTAAATGGGGAAAGGAGACTTGATGACGATGTTTTTCATCCAAATCTTCATATTGCATGGTTTTATCGTACAAGGTGGATATAATGTCTTGTTTGGAACAATCTATTTTTAACAGGTGATTGATCCATTGATCCAGGATATTTAATGTGTTCTCTATTGTATCCTATTTTTATACTAGTCAGTCTTTCTATGTGCGTGTAAGTGTGTCTATGAATCGTTTTTTTCTTTTTTTTTTACGTTTTGTGTGTAAAGCATTTCGAGATATAATTTTTTTAATTCTTTTCCCATCATGTTGACATTGGTTGGTAACGTAATGATCTTTTCGACATGTTCCTCTTTTTTGGGTTTCGTATTTCTTATCGGTCTCTTTTCTTTTAATGCCTCTAATTTCCGGGATTGCACTGCCTTCTTGATAAAACTCGGTGCTTCCATATTCACTTTAATGCCTGTTTTCCCTGCCGATTCATTCTCTGCTGGTAACTGAATCTCAAGCTGTGTGCCCTCAATATAACTACCCACTGGATACTCTTCATCCACCACCACTTGATTTAACCGGATAGTATTGGGTAAACTCTGAATATTCAAAAATCGCAATGACGCTGAGGACCTCGAAAAGGGTTCGATACACACCTTTCTCGACACCTCTTCATAACCTGCCATTGGCACTAGTTCTGCAATCAGCACAGACTGGGTCGCATACAGTTCGTCCAAGACAGCATTGATCAGATGAGGTGATTCACCAGGCTCGTACGTCAGTTTATAGTCATGATCGGGTTCTACGGGATTATCATTGAGTAGCCAGGAAGCCGAGAATTGACTGGCGTGAAGAATACGATGTGTTCGAATCTCGGATATAAAAGACAAGGTATTGGCTTGATAGTTACCAATTTTTTTACAGGGGAAAAGAGCAAAGTTGCCCAAGGATTTACCTAGTTTTGTTTTGAAGGGGCCCTTCCAAACAGGAATCTGACAGCGTGCTTGATCGGTGTAGTGGGGATGAGGCAGGATGTTTGCGAATTCGGATACAAACGAATGACCATAAACATGATAGTTTCGAATGAGTAATTTGAATATAATGTAATTACCACCAAATTGTTGAGCGCACGATGTAAACCCCTGACGAATGGTTTGTTCAACAAGTTGCTCCATGGGATGATTGGGAGCAAATTGAAAACGAGTATTGACGATGCTAAGAGATATTTGACGCTGGGTATAACTTTGTGATAATGTGCTGGCTAAATCCTCCCTTGTCTGTTGAAAATAAGGTCTATAAATGGTGGGGAATGGACTGGGTGCGGGAGGTTCTTGCTCGGTAGAGGATACAAAAAAACGATGTAGTTCCTTTGTATTAGAAGGGCAATCTGTCAAAAGATACATGTATTGCTTGACAGATGAGCCTGTGCCTAAATCCGTATTCTCCCATTGGAAGTCTCCGATGGCTTCCTTCAAGACTTGCTTCAAACGCATCATGGGTGTTCCCAGTGTACATGTCTTTTGTCTGTCATTCTCTCGCTTTTGATATTCCACATCGATAGCCTGAAACGAGTCCTTCGTCAGGCCGTAGAAATGTCGAATCGATCCGGAGGCGTATCTGGTTTGCGTACTGAAGAAACGATAACCCCATAAGATTTCTTGTGACTCTGGCTGTGAATGGTAAAATATGAGTGTACGCATAATGGCCAACTTGAGTTGCTCTAATGTTATCCCGTCTTCTCTCATTAAAGACTGTTCATCTATCAAGAATACTACTTTGGTTGGGTTTGTAGGCATGGTAAAGAATTCTACTAATGTCGGCAATCGTCACTTAATTGGGAAGGAGAACGTAAGAATACAAAGAGAGAGGTGTATGTAAAACACGAAAAATTTAAAAAAATAAGGGAGGAGATATAAAAAAAAAAAAAAAAAATGTGACTATTTTCGGGCACTGCTTTAATTATGAACAAGGTAACAAAAGGGTAAAGTGTATTGATTGCTTGTGTCTACATGACATGATACAATTCTGTTTAGTTCTCCTCTTATTTAACCTTCTTATTAGACTTGGAAACATTTTTGTAATTTTTTTTTTTTTTGACTCTAATTTTCCTTATCGGGATCATCGTACAAAGTAATTACTGTACTGTCGTTACCTAACACAAAAAAAAGCTGTTGTAGATCTCTATACAATGAAAGAGTCTTCTCTTTATTTGCATAAACTTGGATCTGTTGAACTGTCAAAGAAAGGGACAGAACATCCCACACAAATTAATTAATTCAATGTCCGAGCTGAGCTACAAAACTTTTGTTCAGCATCATTAGCAACAATTCATTTATATTGCAGTAGGTGATATTGTTGGGTTACAAGTGACCACAATGCCGGTTAAAGACTTAAGCCAATATTGAATTTTTTGTGTCACGGGAAGTAATTATTACGTATCGTAGAGACTATGCACAAAATATCCCTTATTTGATGACACCAGCTGGTATCAATTTTATAAAACTGATAACCAAATAATTTAAACGATACTTTTATATAAATTCATCTGAACTCACTTTGTATATATACAAATGGTATCCAAGTCTGTTAGATGATATAGCTAAGTTGAATGCCCATCAAATGAATAAACCCTCTTACGAGCAACTATTTTTGAACAAGGAACTCAAAGCACAACATAAACCGTGATGCGTGTAGAGCTATGATGGTTTAACAAGACTTCCGTCATAATGTTTCAAGTGTAATCCCAACCGAAGAATTCGTCACTGACATTTATTCACGTCCAGGTTTCGAAACTGCACTTACAAGCTTTATTGACAAGGTGTCTCAAACTGGTGGTAAGTTATTTTAATGAACTGTCAAAAGTAAGCATTTATCTAACCTGTATGCTGTCAGGTATTAGACTTGGAAACATTATCTGAAAACGAACGTAAAATAAATTTGGTGAACGTAAATATTCATGTGCTAACATCTTATTATTATATAGCTGACTAAGACCTGTATTTATTAGGTCAGGTTCCCTTTCAAGCCGACCATGCAGCTGCCTGATTCCATTTTGTGATTGAGATTATATTCTGATATTGTTTTGCATAAAGGACAAAGTTTAAAGTAAAATAAAAAGTGATACCACTTAATTTTGGATAAATAATAAAATTGAACAACGTTCTGATGGTCTATGAAAGAAAACCATGGATATTTATATGAAGAACGGAACAGTTCTAGGGAAAATATTCAGCGCATTATGGGACCATGATGTAATAACCTGATGATAATAAAAAATAAATATCTCTTTTAATTTAGCCCTTTTATACTGAGTATATAAATATTAGTCAGAGTGATCAACAATTATAAAAATATCAAATGTTGTGCTCGCTCGTCAACAACTAGATTCTTGAATGTCCCATCAACGTACTAAAATTTCAATTGGTGATATGCCTATTGCATAATAAACATGTTTCACTTCAATGCTTGATACCAACACAGCCCGAAATATGTATATAAAAGAATCAAAATTTTTTTGAATTATAAAGACTTTAGTTTATTATTGTATTTTGATAATTTCATTTCGTTAAGTTTATTATTTCATTCTTAATTCATTATGCTTTGCGTATCAAATTTCTCACTCCACTTCGAATAATATAATACCTGCTACCTCCACTTCTTAATTATTATTTTTTGGAATCTTCATTCATTCCGCTTATTAGTTGTCCCGCGTTGTATGTGCATTAACAATCTTTCCTCTTTTAGGCTTTTTATTTTGTGGGGAGTGGGGCACGGTCCTTTTTCTTCTTCCTATTTATTCATGATTAGATAATTATTTACAGTAAAAGAATATAAAATGTACATTGGAATAAGGTTGACGGTTGATTTTTGTATCACTCCAAAATCAGGTCGTTAGTTACAACGGAAACATCCTTGCAAAAAAGGAAATAAAAATTCCAAGGTTCAACTTGCTACCATCTGTTGTTATAAATACAAGGCTACAGCTACAATATTTTATACATAAGATGTATACAAAATATTATATCATATTTATATGTCGGTAGAGTATCCTGATCGGTTGGTCAACTATGCGTTTCTCACAAATTTGCTCCTTTTTTTTTTTTTTTTTTTTTTTTTTGACTTCAATTTTAAAAAAAAAAAAAATTGGGTTGTAAAAAAAAAACTTTTTGGGGTGTTCTCAAGCAAATTATTTAAAATTTTAAAATCTTGATTTTAATTAAAAATATTTGACCCCACCACTATGGAGGGGTCAAATTTTTAAAAAATGTTTTCTGACATTAAAATATCATTTTAACTCGAAAAAGTACTAAAATCACGTTCACTTCCACGTCCACTTCCACTTCCACTTCCACGTCCACGTCCACGTCCACGTCCACGTCCACGTCCACGTCCACGTCCACGTCCAACGATTCCATTCTGGCTGCTCTCAGGCTGACCATCAATAGGGTAAGAAGCATTATTTTGGTTGTTCATTTTTAAAATAGGTAGAGGCAAAGGTAAAGTATGTTTATTTTGATAAGAATACAAGAAAGATATAAAATAACATTGGCCTCTGTGCCATGTACAAATGACAGTTTAGCATTTTCCCAAATTGGAGTTGTGTTTTTTTGTGACTTTTGATTTTAATTAAAGGATTTATTTTAAAATTTTAAATAATTTGCTTGAGAACACCCTTGGTTATAAAAAAAAATTTAGCTTTTTTTTAATCAACCGTTGGGGATACTTTTAAAAAAATGTTAAATTATTAAAAATCTCATCCATTTTTTAAAAAAATGGATGAAGTCCGACTCGAACTTTTGTAAAATCTCTCAATTTAAGCGGGGAAACTTGGATTTCTTACAAATAAGTTGCGCAGACCTCATCCATTTTTCAAAAATCGGCATCATATTATTAAAAAAAAAGTTATTTTAATTGTAAATTTAGAATCGTTTCATTTTTAAATAAAAAAAATATTTTTCACGGCGGAGGTTTTAAATAAAGTTCCCACCATAACTGCTTTTCTTCGCCTTTAAATTTTAAAATCTGTCTTTTTTGCTATTCATCTCTTATTTTCAATATTATAAAAATGAATTTCCTACTTAATTAATTTCTCGTCGAAAGCATGAGGAAAGAAAAAACTGGCTTGTTATTGAGATAATTATAAGATGGCTATATTTATACTGGTAAAAAATTAAAGGTGATGAAAGACTATGAAGAGTATGGGTTATCACACCAATTTAAAGTAGTCAGCGCAAATCTTAACCACGTAACCAATTTGCCGTGAATGCTTTAGAATAGGATCCATTAATCATAGACGGGGACAAAATTTCCATGATAAAGTGATAGAAAAATATACTTTGTAGCAACCTTATGCCTGTACATGGATAACTTCACAAAACAAAAGATAGAATTTTTGTCAGTGTTAAAGTTTACCAGAGAGATTGTTATTCTGAAGTGATTTTGGAGACCTGGATTATGGTTACCCAATAAAAAGACATGTCTAAAACAAGTTACCATACTCTATTTGTAACAAGAAAAAAAAAGGGCTCTCTTTATTTTTCTAATGTAAAGCGATAGGATATGTCTTCATATGCACCAGGAGAAAATGGTGACAAATTTTCATCATGCCAATCACGCTCGACAAAGGTTACACGATTTTCATGGTCAACTAACACCACAGTGCTGGTTTTTGTTGCATAGGTAGGCTCAGCCAAGTCAGCAGGAAAATCGAATTTTGGGATACAGATACGTTCTGAAAGATCACTGAAAACCTGTGTAATATCTGTTGTATCATTCATTGGCTCGCTTGTTCTAACAAGTCGTTGAGTTTGTGAGTGTGCGCTGATCATTTTTCTAATGCATACCTTAATAAATCAAAAAGTAATTCAACCATTGTGTCCTCATCACTTTCTGGGTTTTTCTTCAGGATGTCGGCTAGTAGCGCTTCTCCCTTTTTTACCTTTGGCCATGGATTTGTCAAGATAGAATTGGAAAGACCTATTTATAGTCAGTTTCCAGACTTACAATATGATTGTTTCTCTCTCTCTCTCTCTCTCTCTAGTATATACCATAGATGACGCCAGGCTTCAACTCTCTCACCTGTTGGTCTTCCCTATTTGTGCAATATGCCATATCTGTTGGACTTTTACTCAAATCAAAATACACCAAGTTAAAACCGCCGAATTCGATTTTATGGTTGACCACATTGTCAATAGCAGCGTGAACGGATTCGTTTCCACAAAGAAAGTCCCTGACCAAGACCCCACGAGATACTTGGCCTCGAAAGTTGGGTTCTCGAAAGTTTGTCAGTGCTGCAAACCGGCCTTGTTTAGTTATGCCTAACCAAGTACCTAAAAGCTTCGCTTCTAGGTCAATGCCGGCCAAGACATTGTCATGAGGTTCTTTCCAGAAATGAGCTCTTGCTGTAGGTCTCCTTAAGAATTCGTCTCGGTTTGCTGCAAATATACTGGCTGTTGGTTTTAGTAATGTTAAAACGGTTTCAATGTGGACTTACAAGCGGTATTTGGGGTGATTGTCAACTGTCCAAAATAAGATGCACATGTTGGGTTTACATTCATAAACATGAAAAAAAAGGCAGCTCTTTTTATAACACTGGACCACATGAATATTGTAGAAGTCACACTTGTCCAGAATAGGGTAATAAGTATGACATATTTCATAATGTGGAATCAACAGAAGGCGGTGATAGACTATAGAGACACTTGTTTATGCTCCGACGACTGATGGCATGAAAAAAAAAAACACAAACAGCTTTATTATTTTGACAGATGTCATGTTTATTAATTATTCTATAAGACTATATTATACGGGAGAAAAAACGTTTTTAGAAATTACCACAAATGGTTAATTCCCGCATTTGCTGTAATACATCGTCTACACGATTATCGGCCGTTTCATTATTAGGGGGGAAATGGTGCCTTAAACCTTCTAATTGTTCATAACTTGTTTGACTAAACCTCAGTTGGCACTTGACTAACGCTTCAAATGATGGGTCTATATATGGCACACGTAGCTCAATTATCTTTGGCAAATCATTTACAATAATAGTGTTTATGTTCTCATACATTTCGCGAGCCAGGTTTGCTTCTTGTTCAGCCTGGGGGGAGTATGTTAGAATAATGAATGAATAAAGAGACAAGAAGAAGACTTACTCTAGGTAATCTTTGAGGATCCTCACTTGGTTTGTCTACCAATTTTCTCACTTTGGATCGTGCAGAGTCGTAATCCGCTAATTTCTTTTGACGACGCTTAATGGCTTCATTTACCTCTGGAAAGTATGAACAATATCTGGCTAATGGTTCGAGCACGGTAGCACGATATGCAGCATCCTAATGTAAACAATATAAATCTTAATACCCCATATTATTGTTCTTAATATATAAAAAAAAAAAACTGTACCAAGCTTGATCTCGCTTCTTCGTCTAGTTTTTCAATCACACGTCTATATTCTGCTCCTGCGGGACCCATTGGTGCTGACTCGTCATAAAATCCCTCCATCGTTTGGGCGATACGTACTTGAGCTGTAGTCATGGCTATTATCATAATAATTGTTAGCAGTTATTTACTTATAATTACTCCTTTATTTTACCTCTCATTGAATCAAGATACCCTTTGGACTCTTTAGCAAGCTTTTCGGACTTCTTTTCTAAACTTTTTTTCAACATGGTTGCTTTAATGGCAATGAACATTGACACGCAAAAAAAAAAAAAACAATTACCTTTTGAATCGGTCGTATTCTTCTTCAAACTCGCTATCCATGGTTCTATCACTACCACCGGTTCTTTGTTTAATCTATATTGGTATATAAATACGTCAGTATTATGTATGACAATAGTATGAGAATGTCTTTATTTTACGCTTTGACCAGCTCTATTCAAATTCTTTTTAAATCCTGACCTAGAGGAATTGAAACTGTTTAGTAAGATAACATATGTTTATAACCTTGATACTCACAAAAAGCTCATTTTAAGAGAAAAATAAAGATAATAAAGAGAAAAAGGAAAAAATAACATCTGCATCAAAATCCCTTGAAATAGGAAAATTCGCGGGTTTTAAAATGTCTCATGGTGGTGGGGAGCAGAAAGGCTGGGAGAAAACTATCAATCATCTGCAAACCCATCGTTGCTAATAAGTATATTTTTAAGCGGAATATAAATCTGTTTAAATATCAACTTCGTTTTTAAGCACTGCATTCCTCTTTCTCTCTCTCTCTTTTAGTAAACCACTATAGCTATGTTGACAGATAGTACTCTCACAAATATACTTACTTTGGTAATTACTTTGCTACAAAAACAAAACAAAAACAAAAACAAATGACCCTCCTTAAGGAGATAAATGCTGACATGTTATTAGTCTGGGATATCCAACATTCGATATCGTGTCTACACACAATCGTATCAAAAATCCGCATTATTATCATTTTTTACTTGTCAAGATATAAACGCAAAAAGCCCTTCCTATATAAAAGTAGAGAGGCCACAAAATGCATTGATGGCGGCATTTCATCAGTTGATCTCTATAAACATTCCATGTGTGTGGCAGATCACTCCTAGCCAAGATAAAGAATTGATCTCTCTGGAGTTACACGTCTTCTGGTTTGATGATAAACATACCGGAATTATTGATTCAAGCTCTCATTTAAAGGCCTTGAAAGGTAAAAGAAAAAATGTATAAGTATATATCCGTGAAACTATCTAAAATAAAAACAGAGCTAAGAATTGGTTCTTTTAACTGGGACCACTTGACTGCACAGTCACCCACTACCCCGCCCCAGCTTAATAAGACAGCTGTAGAACACGCCACACTAATTTCGCCAGGAAATGATTACAAATTATTTATAAAGTCCACTCGAAATCTTATTCACCATGAACTCATTAAAAGGGGAGCCTTTGCCCTTGGTGAATTCTTTGTATTCCCTGATACTTATCTCGACGAAACAGACATCATTGATACTCTTGCTGACCAGGATAATGAATCCAATGCTAAGAATACTATGCTTGCTTGCATGTATAACATCTATCTTACATCATCGAACCTTGTATTTCAACCCAACACAAGACGTATGAGGATCAGACCCTTGGTTAGCGAGGATGTTTACATAAAGAATAAAAAAGGTCAGTTTTCTTCATTTTTTTTTCTCTTAACGTTCTACAATAGACACATGTCTCCAGAATAAATACTAAATTAAATAAAACTGAAAAAAAAGGAACTTTTTAGTTTTATTATGTCCAACTGGAGAGCATGCTAGCTTGACATCATTCCAAAGTTTACCTACTCAAGAATTACAACAGAAAATGTTGGAACAGTGGGCCGAGTTTTATCGTTTAAATCCATCCCAATTACATTCAACACAAACGCATCTACCTTCTCTAGTCACGATAAGAACATCCTCTGGCGATATCATCACATACCCAACCATGCTGATTTTTGTACCGACCGATACAAAACTTTCTCCTTCTGCTATTTCTGGTTTAAATGGTACGATGGGATTAAATCGTGGATTGACGGAAGATTTGGGTGCAAAGGCGTCTCGTTCAACATATCATCAAAGTTTGAAATCAATGCATTCCAGTATTGATTATTGGTCTTACCGTGATCCGATTTTATTTGCAAGTAATGCCGTGATAAGCGCACTCTCGATGGCTGACACGAGTTATCAGCACGACCAACTCCTTTTACATAGAGCTCTGATAGAACCTGTTCTTTCTAGCCCAATCATGAACTCAAAAAGCGTGATACCTATCAACACCACACCCCTTTTAGGTTGTAAAATATTCGGCGACTATTCTCAACAGACACCTCCCAAATCTTCATTAAGTTCAAATATGAATTTAACGGAATTTGCAACCTCACGATTTCAAACGGAAAATCCTGAGGATTTACTCGATGGATTAAATCCGTTAAATGATCCCAATATTGCCATTGTTGACAAAAACCTCAATAAGCCTCATTTATCAACCATGTCAGATAACAATCTCACCATTGATCCAATTGCTCTACCTGGAGGGAATCCTACTACAGAACCTACACTATCTGCTCCAACCGACGATCTAAATTTATACAACCTGGATGCTGTTTGGAATGACACGAATGAGGATTTTGGTGAACTGGATTTGGATGTGACGGAAGCGGATTTCGATTTCTTTGAAACACCAGCGCCTGTGGTTACACCCGATAATGTTTTGCATATTTTGCCGATGGATGTAGAACCCGCAGTAACAGATCATACTGTTGCCTCGCCCGACAACATCTTGAAACCCCGTGATCTGACTCCCAACAATGACAGTCTGTTTACACCATTTGTTGCTAGTAATACGAATTCAGAAGACGCGAGTATGGAAGACAGTATTGTGGAGCCCATGGAAGCGATGGATTACTTGCAGACCAAGACACAAAATCCACCGGTCCAAAAAGTCACACCGGAACATCCCACTATTGTGCCTCAAAACTTCTTACCGGTCCCCATCAACACAAGGGATATTGACGCAAAGTATGTGCCTGGTGGAAAATTTATGTATGATCCATCCAAGGAGAGAACAAAACGAGAGTTGTATAGTCCTGATTATGTACCTACTGTGAAGAAAAAAGCCACCAAAGATTCTCCTGAGAAACCCGAGTGCTCATTGCAAGATGTTGAAATGACGGATGCACGGAATAGTAATTGTAGTAGCAGTAGTAGTGATAGCAATAGTGACACAAGTGGAGAATCCAGTAGTTGCACCGACAATGATAGTGATACAGATTCAATCAGTCTGGACCAAATCGTCGATAAACGTTTACGTTCTTTCAAAAAATTTCAAAGGAGCGTCATCTACAGTTTATTACGAGCAACACCAGCTCCTTTGCCAATGGACCGTTTTCAAAACATGGACTATGATTCTCCTTTTACGCCCATACTGGCAGACTCTATAAAGCCAATCAAATGGAGACAAAGTAAAGCCATGGAGAAATCCATGGATTACTTGTGTAAGCAAGCTATCTTTGGTGGCTATCCTTTTTCTAGTGGACTTGCAGAAGTGTCAGCCAATGGCGGAGAGATTGAAGCAGAGACAGCCAAAGTACTGGTGGCACGTCGAACAAATATTATGCAGATGACACGTGGTGTAATAACTCATGTACCTTCACTTCAAACCGATACCTTGACTATGGAATTCAAAAGCGTATTAAAGAAAATATTTCTTGATGATAGTGCTTCAATGACTACAGACGAGGCAATGCAATCCAAAGAGGAGGACATGGTGCATCATCCAATGTCTTATTTGAATAGCCCGTTGCTGGGATCTATTGACATCAAAGGCCCTTTAACTATACAGCAGTATTATAGTTTATGTGGTAAGCTTATCAGCAATAAAAAAAAAACGTGTGACTTAATAACCGTATTGTTTACGTATTTAAAAAAGACACACCTAATCAATCTCATTCAAAATATGGAAAATACCAAGTCAAAAAGAAAAGACCTAGTCAACCCAACCTTGATACCTTAAATAAACCCAATGTTGTTATTACGCGTAACGAAGATGCCTTAGAAGGTTCATCCAAGATGATTCCATTCTGGGAAAAGCTCGGATTAGAGCCTTACTCCACTAAAAAGCAAATCAACTATCTAGTAGTCTACCCTAACAATAGAGACATAGAGACGACTGTGGGAAAGTTTTTTCGGAATTTAAGCACAGTATATGACACATGTCGACTTGGAAAACACAGTGGTGATCACTCGGGTCCTTATCGATATGGATTAGTTCCGGTTTTAGGTTTAATATATATATTGTAAGCGTTATATTTGCATACTTACACACTCATATTATAGAAGATAATGCGACCAATGGTGCCAAAAATATATTGAAAAATTATGAAGATACGTGCGAAAATTTAGGGCGATACCTGGCGAACAAAAACGATACAAAACTTGTTTATCATGTCATCTACATGGTCAATCCCGGTCTGCACATATCGTCCTATCTGGATATGTGTCGCTGTTTTTATAAATTGAAGGAATCTTATATGCAAATATCTGGAAAAAACGATGACAGTAAGATCGTGCTACAGCTAATGCCTATTGATCACGTATTACGTCCTTCTGCATTTGGCGGGTACCAAATGCTTGGATTAAAAGATATTGCATTTTCTATTTATGCTAAATGTCCCAGTATTGTTTCCAACAAGGTATATAAAACAAAAATGACCATCTCATGTAGCCTAATGCCCTTTTTAAAACTTTTATCAGAGAAATCCTAATTTAACAGCCGAAATATACGCACCTGCCTTTGTTCTCAAAAAACCTATCCCAAGATCAATTGATTTTAAATTGAATGATATTCGGGCCTTTCCTGTTCTGCTAGAGAAAGAAGCTAAGCTTCATATGGCGTATTGTTTCAGCTACAACCGTGCATGGATGTCTATTGTATGGACGGATGGTAGCGGTGAGCTTTTAGAATACGCCTTGTTTCCGAGAAAGTCAGCATACAAGGAGGCTTGGGAACGCACGTTAGATATCGCAAAAAGAACGGCTTTTCCTTGGACGGTTCAAATCACCAAGGTGGGTTTAATGTTTAATGAAGAGCTGCTACACTGGTTGAAATTTATATCCAACACAGACTATGGGGTGAACATTGTTGCATTAGATCTGGAGTCCGAATTAAATCTTCATTTCAACATGGGCTTCCCTGATACACCTTTCCATGTTGAGAGGAATCAACAAGCACCTACTTTACTGGATTCTTTTGGTAAAAGCCATACTATTGGTGGCTATCCGCCACAAGAAAAGAATGCTACGCAAGCTAGAAACACTGATAAAGTAGACGAAGCACAAATTCTATTATTGAATCATCGGATTTCTTATTCTCAAAAGAGGGAGCGGGCATACAAAGGAATATTAAGAACAGAAGCTGTTACAGAGAAAGAAAACTGGATGACACCATTAGCTACAGGATACATGATACATCATGCTTTACCCAATAAGAACGTCAATCCGTGTATGGAACAGTTTAATAACGAACCATTTGTGGCAGAAGTAAAGTACATTGGGAGTATTTTATTTTAAATTATTGATTATTGATTTCTCTTGTTTTTACAATAGGTTCATCTGATTTACAATCATACTCAACATTCAGCCTATAATACATTGCAGGAAATTATCAAGCATTTTTATGCTTTGTCTTTTGTAGATCCCATCCCTTCAAGTCATAGTTGTATACCTTTTTACGTTGTGCTAGTAGAGCGATTGAGCCGATTATTACTTATAATTGATGAATCTTGTAAATAAATGTATTTGAAACCTTAAAGATGGAAGTAGACTTTCTTGAACACACAAATGATATAATCCCTTTGTGACCGACATGCTGTAATGGGGCCAATTTTAATCAGGTCATTTTGTTACATCATTAAAACAAGTCACCATTTATGCAAGATCGTAAACTAAATAAAAATAAAAAGAAGTCATCCTTTCCGCTCTTTTCATGCTCTGTCAATACATAAAGGCATAAATTAAATCTATGCAGTAAGCGAATCATAAAATAAATTATATATTTATCCAAACAAATATTGATATCCTTCCGCTCTATTTAGAGAAAACGAACAAGAAATTTCGCCAGTGTTAAAACCATTGCAAGACGAGTTAAACGGCATCAAGCGAGAATTAACTCTTTTAACTCAAAAACCCGGTGGGTATACAGCAGACGAAGTAAGCGAGCTACAAGAAAAGGTAAAATAAAAAAAAAATATAAAAAGTCTTGATCGTGTTACTCAATATTCTTTTCAGCTTCAAGCATTGGAAAATTCAAAAGCGACATTATATGAATCAAAACCTAAAGGAATACCCGTAATTGACGAGTTATTCGAACAAGTTTCTGACGAAGCTGAGGATTTGAAGGCTTTAACCGATATAGTTTCCGAATCGTTAATACCCATTGTAGAAAGGTTGAAACAAATCAAGGGACAATTAGGACGTTTAGCATTGACTCATAAATGGACATTGAAAGAAACGGACTTGCGTGCCTATCATGTAAGCAATAAGAGCAATAAAGCTCCTGCTATTATTCTTACAGAACATTTCAATTTAGTTACAATTAGAAGAAATTGAGAATTTGAAACAGGATGGCATATTTAAAGATCCTGCCTCTGACACAATTCCCGAAGGCCAAGCACTCATCAATTTTTTACTACGCAGTTGTCACCGTATCATGGACAGAATGTCAAGTGAGAGCGTTCCCGTTTCTGAAGCTCTTATGCCCGTCTATAACCAGTTGAGCACTGTCAAACGATGTCTTTTAGAAGTGTCTAAATGGGGGAAGCCCGATTCAAGTAAGACAGAAACATACTTTTTATGGATTGTTCCTTAATCATCCTTCTTATAGTCCGTGATCTCTATCCTTATCAAATGAAGCTTGCAAGTATTGATAACATGAGAGTCAATGGCTCGTTCTCTGATGAAGAAGGAAACATACCAGAAGGTCAAGCAATTTGTATCGCTTTACTTAATGAGTGCTACGATATACTTCATGAACTTATGACTCTTGTTGAAACTGAAACATAATTACCCTCTACAACGTATATTCTCTTAATCACTAGTAAACTGATTGATTTTCAATAAATTGGCAAGGATTAATCGCCCAAAAAAAGACAGTTATATAGACCTGAGATTCCTTTTTCGTTTATCTTTCTGTTTCTATATTTTATTTTGATAATATGGTTTCTTTTGCTGAAAAACTTCGCAAATTACTCTGTTGTGCAAGTCCTGGTAATTTCGATGAACCTATAATTGATAGAAGAAGGGAAGCTGCTACTACTGATCCTGTTTCTACTGCTAATATCGCTCCCGAGCAAGAAGCTGTGCCTCAAGATGATTTACACCCAGCAACTTGGGAAGATCCGATCAGAAGTCCTGTTGATTTGAGTGACATTGAACAAGTCGGTACCACTGTCAAGCGGCCTGATGATTTAGAACAAGCTCAATTATTTCCCGTCTCCTGGGAAGACTCAAATAAAGCACGCACGGTTTGGAGTGAAGAATCTACTGCACCAGAATGGGAGGAAGATGATCAAGAATCCAAAGACAGTGTAAGAAAGCTCCCTCTTCCCTGGGAAGGAAGAAGAGGTTTGGTTCCTTTTGATGGCGAGACCTTCGGTCCTTCATGGGCTGAACTTCCGGTGGAAATCAATCAACCACAGGATCTTAACCAAGATTCTCAGAAGCCAGGTAAATCTAGTAAAGAGAGTAGTAAGAAGGACGACTCTGATCAGAGTGTCAAAGAAATGAAAAAAGATGACAAAGAAGATACGCGTACTCAAGTTGAATCAGGTCCATCTACTGCCAAGGTCCAGACCCAAGTTGATCATATGGCAACTGTCAGCGTTAAAAAAAGTGATTCCGATAAGACAGATTCAGATGTAATCGATGAGGCAAAAGATAAAACCAAAGACATTGTTGAAGATATTCAGAAGAGTGTGGATCTTGAGTCAGAATTATCAGATAAAACCACCAAGAAATCAGATGAAGTAACCATTGATCATCATGACGAAGAAACTAGTGGATATTCTAAGGTTTCAATCAAACAGGAGTAGCTCCAAATAAATAAGCTGGACTAATGTAGTCGTAATACTAATCTATCATTTTCCCTTTTGCTAAAATAAAAATTAAATACTCTTTCCTTTTTTAAATCTCAGAAATTCAAAACGCCGGGGCAATGAATTTTGATGTTTTTGTTTCTTCCTTCTCAATAAAACTTTGACATGTTTCGTAATCTTCTTCGTAGTGGTAACCGTTTAGCTGTTGCCAGACAACAACGCTTGTATTCTACTGTGCCTCCTCCTAAGCAATCCAGTGGACCTACTTTCCCTGCCATGTTGGCTGTTGCCTCCATGGGTTTCGCTGCATATTACACCATTGTCAAATCCAGAGAAGGAAACAGTAAGTCATCATTGACAATCTGTACATTTATTGTTTCTAACTGCTTCTAAAGCCATGCCTAGAAGAAAGGAAACAACCACTTATGCCGAAGAAGAGGCCTTGAAGCAAAAGAGAATTGCCGAAAGAAAAGCAAAGAAGGAGCAAGAATTAAAGCCTATTCCTGCCTTCTCACCCGAAGAAGTCACCGTTGTCTTTGTTTTGGGTAAATTATTATTTCCTTACTAGAAGAAGAAAAAAAAATATTAACCGTATTCATGATCTATTAGGTGGTCCCGGTGCCGGTAAAGGTACTCAATGTGAAAACTTGACTAAGGATTATGGATTTGTTCACTTGTCAGGTATGCTCATGGATGATGGATATGAATAAGAGAGATTTTTTTTATAGCTGACATCGTTCACACTTAGCTGGCGATTTGTTGCGTGCTGAACAAAAGCGCGAAGGATCTAAATACGGTGAGTTGATCAACCATTATATTCGTGAAGGTTTGATTGTGCCTATGGAAGTGACTATTGCGCTTTTGGAACAAGCTATGAAAGAGGCTATGGCCGAAGGTAAAGCCAAAAGATTTTTGATTGACGGTTTCCCACGTAAGATGGATCAAGCTGTCAAATTTGAAGAGGTTGTTGTGCCCTCCAAATTGGTCCTCTTCTTTGAATGTCCCGAGGAAGTCATGTTGAAGAGATTGTTAAAGAGAGGTGAGAGCTCCGGACGTGTGGATGATAACATTGAGTCTATCAGAAAGCGTTTCAACGTCTTTACCGAAACTAGTATGCCCGTCATTGATGCTTTCGAGAAGCAAAACAAGGTCAAGAAGGTTAGTATTGTATATCTGAACTTTTTCCTTACAGTGCACTAACTACGAATTAGATTTCATGTGATCAACCTATTGAGGAGGTGTATCAAAGTGTCAAGACCATCTTCGATGACATGTTTGCTGAAAAACAATAAATTTAAACAAAATTACCATATCATTAAACTTTTATTAAACATGCATTATAACATACACTACATTCGTATTGCTATTTACCAAATCACATACATAATTTCCAAAGTTCTCCATTTCGGTTAAGACAGGATATTGTTTACTGTAATATGTTTGAAACCCGTTCGATTTACTTTACAGCTCGATGCAATGAGCCGTGTCTTCCAGAACAGCTGTTATTTTAAATAATTCGAGCTTTTTATATTCCCCTTTCATAAACGGTTATATGATACATTCTCTGATAGAATAAGCATCCAGACTTTCTTATAAATTAAGGACTTTCAATTTAATTACACTAGCAAGATGGTTAAATTGAAATGGTCCTATTCAAAGCTACCAACACATATTTAAACAGTGATGTATTCGCGCACGTATACATATAAGACTGCAGGTTTTTTTTATATGCTATGCCACAAAAAGTTACGGTGATATTTAATTAATCACTTGCCAAACAGGATAAAGTTTTGAGTTTTGTGATATGGTACATAGATCAACTACAACCGTATTTTTTTGTTTCGTACGATGACGCTTCTTCAATACTTGCTGTAATGCAAATCATAACAGAATAGTATAGGTGTTACATCAAATTATAATCAATCGATTAAGTAAGACTATTTTATCTCTAGAGGACATCACGTCTGTTTTAGTTTACGACTAGTCCAAAACCGATATTTGAATGATGTTCTCTAATTTTCTATAGGCTAAATATAACTGAATGAGATCAAGTTAGAAATACTTCTATGTGTATTGACAGTTCAGAATGCTAAAAACACGTGTTGTAAGCTTTGTTGTGAGTGAACATTATTGGGATTCCGAAAAACAAACAGGGTGTTCCAAAGAGTGACTGCTGTCCGGGCCGGATATTTTCAAGTCTAGGCTGGGCGACTGGGAACTGGTTTCGATATATGTCAAACGCTCAGCAAGATTGATAATAACCTTCTTCTAAAAATATCTAGCAATAATGGGTAAGAGCATATACCAATTTACAAAATCACGGAACAAATAGTCAAGAGATGGAATGAAAATACAACCATGGATGAACAAACGGCAATGATGGATACACAAATGGATGGATGATTTTTTTTTGCGAAAGAAGCTACGAAAATATTTTTTTTTTTGCTTGTTTGCTATTTACCATGTAATGAATGGCGAACGAACGAAAAGAAAGTCAACAATAACCATGACAACCGACATCTCTTGACTATTTTCCTGACTGTAATGCTAAATGACATTGGAAAATTAAACCATTTTGATTTTTTATAGGTAAGGGACAACCTAGAGGTTTGAACGCAGCTCGTAAGCTCCGTATTCATCGTCGTGATCAACGTTGGGCTGATAAGCAATACAAGAAGAGAGCTCTCGGAACTGCTTTCCGTTCTTCTCCCTTCGGTGGTTCTTCTCACGCCAAGGGTATCGTCCTTGAAAAGATTGGTGTCGAAGCCAAGCAACCTAACTCTGCCATTCGTAAGTGTGTCCGTGTTCAACTTATCAAGAACGGTAAGAAGGTTACTGCTTTCGTTCCCAATGATGGTTGTTTAAACTATGTCGATGAGAACGACGAAGTTTTGATTGCCGGTTTCGGTCGTAAGGGTCGCGCTATTGGTGATATTCCTGGTGTCCGTTTCAAGGTCGTCAAGGTCGCCGGTGTCTCTCTTCTTGCCTTGTACAAGGAAAAGAAGGAGAAGCCCAGATCATAAATTATCTTTATCTACAACAACAAATGCTTCCTTTTTCTTTTTTTTTTTACTCTATTTCAAATTCAATCCTTAAATGTATTTGAAAGTAATAAAAATCTTTAAAAAATCAAAAACTCTAAATCATGTCTACGATTTTACACTTTACATACACATAAAACCAAGAGAAAGTCATGTTTTAAACCGCTGTAATTTGATTGGTCAAGCGTAATGGAATATGGTGGAACTTCATTTTTTGCATATAAAAAAAAAGAAAAAATCCCTTGCTATATTTTTTTCTTTTTATTTCTTATATATTTCCTTTGTGAAAAAAATAAATTATATTAAACAAATATGGGTAAAGATTACTATGCTATTCTCGGTGTTCCCAAGAACGCAGACGACGATCAAATCAAGAAGGCCTACCGTAAATTAGGTAAAGTAAATTTATTCGAATAATGAAATAAACATGATACTAATACAAAATATATAGCTTTAAAATGGCATCCTGATAGAAATAAGGATAAAGCTGATGTTGCCAATGCCAAGTTTCAAGAGATCGGTGAAGCCTTTGAAGTTTTAAGCGATAAAGATAAACGTGCCATTTTCGACCAATATGGTGAAGAAGGTCTGAAAGGACGTGCTCCTCCTCCAGATGCTGGTGGAGCCGGTGGCTTCCCAGGCGGCGGAAATTTCCACTTTTCTACAGCTGGTGGTCCAGGTGGTGCTAGTTTCCATCCTTCTGATGCCGAAGATATCTTTAAGCACTTCTTTGCTTCCTTTGGTGGTGGCGGAGGTGGTGGTATGGGCGGTATGGGCGGCATGGGCGGTATGGGCGGTATGGGTGGAATGGACGACGGTGGTATCCCCGGCTTCTCATTCTCTACCGGTGGTGGTGGAGGCGGTATGCCTCGTGGTGCTAGAGGAGGTCGTGGCTTTGGTCAACAACAACAACAACAATATGCTCAACCAGCAAAACCACCTGCTATTAAACGTCCACTTCCCATTTCTCTCGAAGATCTCTACAAAGGTGTTGTTAAGCGATTGAAGGTGACTCGTAAATTACGTGATGGTGCTACAGGCCGTCCGGTGTCAGCCGATAAAATCTTGACGATTAATGTCAAGCCAGGATGGAAAGCTGGTACAAAGATCAAGTTTGAAGGCGAAGGTGATGAACTCGATAATGGTCAAGTGCAAGACATTGAATTTATTGTTGAAGAGAAACCTCATCACCAATATAAGCGAGAAGGTGATAATTTACGTATAACCCTTCAATTGACGCTTGTCGAAGCTCTTACTGGATTCCGCAAAACTATCAAAACTTTGGATGATCGTACTTTAAGCGTTAATAATACCAAGTCTGTTATTCATTCTGGACAAGAATCGCGTGTTGCTAATGAGGGTATGCCCAATTCTAAAACTGGTAGAAAAGGTGACTTAATAATCACCTACGATGTGAAGTTCCCCACAACTTTGACGGATGAACAAAAAGAAGGCATTAAGAAAATTCTCGGTTAAAAAAAAAATCTATCACCTCATTTTGTATTTTTAAGCTGGTATTTTTTTTTTTTTTTTTTTTTTTTGCTCATAAAAAAAGTACATACACACGCACACATATCTCTTTTTTTTCCATCTAGATATCTCATAATCCCCCTTCCCCTCCTACCCTCTTCACAATCAATGTATATAAATAATACACTTATCTTTTTTTTTTTAAAAAAAAAATTTGATGTTCCCTAACAATCTTTTGTTTTCTTTATTACATCATGATTTAAATCGGAGTGTTTAAGATTTATTTAGTGATACTTTGTGCACACTCGTCATAATTGTATTCCCCAATAAGGTGCTTCAACTTACGAGAAGTTTATAAAGTTTCCGAGTGACAGAGATAAAAAAAATCTCTTGCTACTCACATAGAGTGATGCATTTATTTATTAAAAAAAAAAAATGTAGTTTTATTGAGAGGTGTATGAACTTTTTAAATAACAAAAATGAATTTTATACATGTAAGAAAACTTATTTCTTGGGAGTGGAAACATCAGCCTTGGAAGCCATGGTAGCAGCCTTACCATCGGGGATACGAATAAAGTGAGCAGGCTCAGTAGCAGTAGCAGGAGCATCCAAGATAAAGTAACCCTTACGCTCGAATTGCATGATATCACCCTTCTTCAAGCTTCTGACGTTACCATCAGCAAGAGCAGCAATCTTGAACTCACTCACGGGAGTCACCAAATCCTTAACCTCATCACCATCCTCAACCTTCTTCTTGGTGATCAAGTAATCATAATCAAGCAAGAGGATCTCAGAGACATCACTATCGTCGGTCAACCAAGTCAACTTCTTCTTGGTCTTCTTGAAATCACCAGCAAGATGAAGTTCTAAATCAATGCTGGTAACCTCACCTTGAGCATCCTTGACAATCTTACGCACAAAGACATTTCCCCAATCCATCAAGGTGACTTCCTCACCTTCCTCAAGAGACTTGGCATCTTCTTGATCCAAGTAGACCTTGGGACCGTAATGTGTCTTCTTGTTACCAAGTTCGGCATTCTTCTTGTGAAGAGGATGTTCCTTGATCTCAGCAGTGGCACCTTGTACGTTACAGACAACGGCACCTTCCTTAAGAACAGCAACGTATCTGGGAGCAATAGGATCAATGATCTTTCTGTTCAAAGCCCAAATCTTGTCCCATTCCAAAAGCATGGTGTTTTGAGAAGCACCTTGCATCAAAATATATTGCTTCAAGGCTTCGATGGTCAAACCACGACGACGGATACCACGGACAGTAGGGAAACGAGGATCATCCCAACCAGTGACAAGACCTTGGTCAACAAACCATTGAAGCTTTCTCTTAGAGAGAAGAGTATATACAAAGTTGATTCTACTGAAATCCCAAATAGTGACCTTACGGAGACCGAGGGCTTGGATCATCCAGTCGTATTGAACGTTACGATCACGGTATTCGTTGGTTCTTAAAGCATGGGTAACACCCTCAAGAGAATCAACAATAGGACAGGCAAAATCGTAGGTAGGGTAGACCTTATACTTATCACCAGTGTAATGATGAGGAGTCAAGTTACAACGATAAATGACGGGATCACGCATGGTACCGTTAGGACTGTTGTAATCGATCTTGGCACGCAAACAGTTCTTTAAACCTTCTTCAGTACCCTTGGCCATCTCCTCAAAGCGACGCAAGTTCTCCTCAATAGAGTTATCACGACACTTGGAAGCAATACGAGCAGTACGTTCTTCACGCATTTGCATTTGTTCGGTATCGTCACAGAAAGCCTTACCTTCCTTAATCATCTTAAGAGCAAGCTCGTACATTTGGTCAAAGAAATCAGAGGTGTGAGAAACAATGGAAGAATCAACACCGATTAAAGCAAGATCCTCCTTGATGGATTCCTCATATTCAGCCTTCTCCTTACTGGGGTTAGTATCATCGAAACGAATGATCAATTTACCCTTATAGGTATCAGCAAAGTATTGGTTCATGAGAGCAGCCTTGGCATGACCAATGTGAAGATAACCAGAAGGCTCAGGGGGGAAACGAGTACAGACCTTACCCATCATGGCGTTGGTCAAACCAATCTCAAACTTACCTTGATCAGCAGCCTTGGAACCCTATCACAAATGTCAGTTAAAACTCTTCGTCTATTTACCATATCCACATATATATTTTCTTACCTTGTTGGCCTTTTCGGCCTTTTGGACAGCGGTTAAGGCATATTCGGCAGATTCGAGAGAAGTAATGTATTCGAACCAACGGACAAGATAAGCACCGAGAGTTTCGGGCTTGGTCTTGACAATACGGGCAAAGACAGGAGAAGCTCTCAAGGTACCCCAGATCACGAAATCAGCAATGGTGGGTTGATATCCAACAATGTAAGAACGAAGGGTCAAGTACTTGTTGAGTTCCTTGTAGGTAGCATCCAATGCCTTGAAATCGGTGCTGGATAACTTGGTTTCGGCAAAGTCTAACCATTGATCGATCAAAGTGGAGCTAATAGGTTCCTCAGGGTTATAAAGACCGGCTTCGGGGTTGAGTCTGGCCAAAAGTCTAGCAATGGCATTGGTGGTTTCGTAGGTCTCACTGTACAAACTTTATGTTAGTCCTTGCATATACACACAACGACAATAAAAAAAAGTTACCCATTGTATGTAACGGAGGCAGAGGGCTTAGAAGCACCTTCTAAGCTCTTTCCTTCGCGAAGTTCGATCTCGACAGATCCCTTCTTGACAGCATTAACCTGAGCAGCAACAGCGAGAACCCCTACACATTTCATTTTATTTTATTTTTAGTCGCGTCCACGTCAAAAAAAGATATATCGTAAAAAAAACCCTACCGTAACTGAAAGGTGATGCTTTAGAAGCAACAACAAGTTTCAAAGCACTCATTATCGTAGATAAAAAAAAGTATAAAGAACTTTGTGGAAGGACTCACCCCTAACCCGCTCTTTAACAACAACAGAAAAAAAAAAAAAAAAAAAAAAAAACGTGACTTCGTTTTGACTCATTCAAGCTCACTCATGTTTCCTACATGAAAGCTGGTGAGAAATCACGCCAGTTACCCTTACCCGGGTAATCCGATTTTGTATTTGGCCTTTAAACTATAAATTAGTATGTTTGATTGTAAAAGTCTAGGCATTTTACCTCTCACATGATGTACTTTCTACAAGTAAAATACCTCAAAAACTAAAAAAGTTTTCCGTCTTTTCCCACCCGGACTTTACACCTTTCTTGGAAAGAACAGGTCAAAGTACGTAGACAGTGTCCCAACCACTGATATATCCAATTACTTGAGATACTCATTAGAGAATAATATATATACTTTATGAAAAAGATATAATATGTGCGTGTGCAGCAAGAAAATGTCGTTTCTTATTATTGTCACACCACTACTAGCGTACCCTCATTGTTGACAAGGTCTTTGATTATCAATGCAGTAATCCACACTCTCGCCTAAAAGAGACTCATTGTCTGGATCCAACCCATAAAAACGATCCTGGGAACACAAAAAGGGTAAACATATAACAACTGTAACTTCACCTTTGCTGAATAAACATGACATGATACTAAAATATGCTGCACAGCTATACTTGCGACCAAGTATTTTAGTGACTTGAAGGTTAAATTGACATTCGAGCTACTGATAAAATATTAAAAAAGGTATATGTTTATTTCGTGGCTCAGATCCTCTATTTGAAACTATCTATTCAACTTAGCATGCTGAGGTGCTTCTAATTTAACAAGCGGCATGGGATTTGCAATTTCTCTTGGTACAACTAATTTGCCCAAGGTGCTCTTAATCTCTTTGACGCTCACGCCCGCCTCCTTCAACTCCTTTTCTTCTTCTGTCTGAGACCTCTTTTTACCAAAGATGGAGGAAGAATGAAACATGGAACGAGGTCTCGTCTCCTGTTGTTGCATCATTGCGGTCGTTTCTGATTTGGATCGACTGGCGGTAACACTACCGCTACTAAAAAAACTATTGAGTGTGGAGCGTCGATTGGACAATGTGGGTGTAGAAGCAGTGGAGTCTATCCCTGTGGATGCAATAGATGCTCTTCCTAAAGACAGTGAACTATAGGCCGATTTTGATGATGCTGCAGCCGTTGCGTTAGCAATAATATCTGCAATCATATCAAAATCAGACGATGTGGGTATATTATGTTTTTTATTGCTGTCGTCGTCGGAAGAACGCGGTGTATCATTGCCCGGTGTATTGGGTCCACCCGTGGAGGAAGACAAGGTGCGTTCGGGTGTGGTTTCTCCCAAACCTGGATCCTCCTGAACGGGTGATTTTGAAAGTTGGATAGATGCCTTTCCTGAGGAAAGTGAAGATTGTGAATTTCTTTTCCTTAGTGATGCTGCATCCAAATGTTTATTCTTGATGTCTCCTGCAATGATGCCTGTATCTATCACGGTTTCCTAGAACACAATACACAAAAAAATGAGTTCTCTATTGGGATTATGCCTTATATAAGACTATGGGTTACCTCTTCTTTTTCCTTGACGGGTAACTCTTCTGATGTTACAACAAATCCAGCACGTTTTAATAACTTGGGCATGGTCGATCTGTAACTCAAATGACCCGTCACCAAATCCGTACAATCTAAATTCTGCACGCGATTTCCTTCAATGTGCGACAATGGTCTAAGTCCCGCAATGTTTCCCAGTCCCGCTGTGGAAGTTCTGAACAAGAAACCCAAAAGCCAATCATTGGTAGCATAACCATTGACAAATCGACCCGAGACAATCGTGGTACATTCATTCCATTCAGCCTTAGATCCACTGACGGGTGTACCAAACAATGCCACGTTTTCAACCAGCCCAAATGCCTTCATTCGAGCCAACTCTAACAAGCAAAAGAAAATCACGCGTGCTCCTAAAGAGTACCCTACTAGTGTGATAGGTCGCGCTCCCAAGTTTCGGTTCATCAGGGCGTCGGCTAAGATCAGTCCTGCTAATCGAGATCGGTCCAAGGCATTGGCCCAAGGATTATCCACCATGTAACCTAATTTTGTTAAGGCCAGTGGGAAGGCCAGTCCTGCTAAAAGGGCGCCCATAATCGTGTGCGCTAACGCTTGTTGGATCGAGAATGTCACGGCCTCTGTGGCAAAGATTCGAAACGCGCTGCCTAATTCTTCCAGCATCTCGGGTTCCCAGTAAAGCGTATAATGATCTCCCATTAAATGATCGAGTGTACTGAATGGTAATGATGCTTCATCTTTTTCAGTATTTGGTAACCATCTATTTCATATTTCATGATTAGTAAATAAAAAGGGGGCAAAAATATTACTTTATATTGTAAATACCCAGTGATACTGATTATGCAGTTAACATTTTCATCTACATGAACTGGGAGAAATTCAAATGTATTGATGGTCTTCATTCGTCGATTCATACTTTTTCCTGCGGTATACATACAAATTTAATATACAAACGAATTTTGGATTAACTATAACAAACCTCCAATTCCTGCAAGAAAAAAAAATTACTAGTCAATAAGTGAACCGACATTTAAGCTTTTTTAATTGTTGTTAACTTACTTCCGCCTGCCACGGTGGCACCACCCGTAATTAAAGCAATACCGGCGGTACCCCCCAAAAAGCCTCCGGTACCTGTTACACCCACCGTAGTTAAGATGGCACCAATTCCACCGGCGATCACAGGCGCCATTAAACCGGCACTTAAACCCAGAATCAAGCCGCCACCGATGGTTGCCAAGCCAATCATGACATAACGTTTCTTTTTACGTTGTTTATTGCGACTGTGACGTTCTGAATCGTTCTTGACAAATCCTTGTGCGTCGACATTGGTCATGGTCATGGTAGTCATGGTGGTGGCAACACTAGTTACAGTTTCTGTCTCCCAGGCGCTGTCCTGTAACAAATGTTGAGCGATTCTCTTTTCGAAACCAATGACTTGGAACCAATCCAACGAAAGATAAGAAGCAATGCGTGCCACAAAGACTCTGGAACGAGCGTCATAATTCTCTGTGCTGAGACAGATGAGAAATAAGTCGCACATGACGGTCCAACAAAGGTCGATGGTGATTTTATCGCTGGAGGATTTTAATTGAACTTCGGCCGTGTCACCTTGAGAAGTGAATTGGTGCACTAAATCTGTGGGTAGAATTTCATGCTTGGATAACGATTCGACCATTTTGATTTCTGTGTTTATAAAAGGTAAAAAAAAATTGAGTACACAAAAGGAAAAAGCGTGAATTAATTTATTATCTACCATCGCTCGAGATGTCCATGTGGGAGAATATCATTCGCATTAATTTTCTCTGCCAATTATCAGCACTCATTCTGGCATAGGTGAAGTCTTTACCCTGAAAATCATATACAACTTCTAAACTAGTGAGATAACATAGACTGACATAAGCGATCTTTTGAGTTTCCGAGAATACATCCTTAGTTTCTTGAATACGAGGCTCGTCGTTATCAAATGCGGTTGTGTCATCATCGTCGAGTTGGATAGGCTCCATTTCAAATACACGAGAGGTGGTCAATATGGGTTGAACGCTGTCTGGCACTTGGGGTAAATCTGCTGCCCAGGCCCGAATTGCATTAGGTTTGAGTTCTAATTTGCTGGAATAGAGTTCATTCTGCTCTGCTAATAATTCAGCTGTAAGTGGGTGGTTGTCTTTGGCAAAGAGAGTGTCATTGTCTTGTGCATTGCTCATCTTGTTCTATGTAAAAAAAAAGAGAAAGGGAAAGGAGAGAAAAAAGTCTGGAGCGGAGGAAGGAAGAGGAGGGAAGGAAGAGGAGTAGGCTGTAAAAAGGGATAAGAAAAAGAAAAGAATAAAAAAGGGAGACTAGGCAAGTGTATGTCTCTCTTTCATTTGCCAAGTATTATTATTATCGTCGGGATAATATATTTTTATTACACTGGTCACACAAAAACTAAGATTACATAAAAATAGAACATTTTAATAAAAGTTTGGGTTCAGAGCTTTTTTTTCTTTTGTCTCGGCTTTGGGACAGACTGAGAGGAGACTGAGACATTTTATCCCCTCATTTATGTCAATGGCAACTGCTCTTTAACTAGATATCACTCAACTGGCAATTAAAACTCTCGGAAACGCCTAGTCAGCTGAGTATCAAATACTTAAAGATCGACACCACCTTGTCTTATTTTATCTCTTGGGGTTTTCGGACCTTTTCAAAAACAGATTCGGATGTCTGAAAAGGACGTCTGAAAATCATCTAGTTCATTGATAAAAGATCTTTGACAAACCCTCTTATAATGGACTTAAAGGAAAGTCTCCGTAAACTTTAGAAGAAATCAATTCAGAAGTGTATGAATATATTGTCCTACCACCATCTATAATTGGCAAAAGCTACGGATACGGATACGTCCAAATTTTACGCCTATGCACATGATAATTCGTTTCACATCTATTATCTATCCTTTCCTGTCTACATGATGTATGCTTTATATTAATATAATGGCCCTGTCATAAACTTCATATATTCCTAAATCTATAATAAACAATTTCCAAGTGTAGTACTATCTACATGTATTCTAAGGATGGTTTACATTTTAGATCACAATCAATATTTGTAAAGGCCAAATGAAGCTATTTTGAATAAATAATTATCTCATCCTGACACAAACCAGGTTTGTTTATCATTTTCATTATAAATACAACCCGGTCGCTCACTTTTATCTCTATTTTTTAGCATAATCTTACAAAAATTTATAGGATGAAATGATTACGGTCAAAGACTAAAACTACTTGTAATACTCATCATAAGTATTGCAGCCAAAGCCCGAAAATTTGACAAATAATTGCATACATACAATGAATTGTAATTTTTGGAGAGTAGTTTGCATGATAAAATATACACTTGTCTTCTTTGTTGCATTAGATATTCATTGATAAAACTATCAATTCAGATTCTTTGCATAACTAGAAGAGTTATCGTCATCCATCTTGGATTTCCTCTCTTATCTGAAGTATAATTGGTAGAATACTTTATTCCTCATAGAGTTACAAACTATATTTGATCGATGATTGGGACCCCAAAGTGATAAACTATATTTGATTAATGTTTTGGGACCCCCTACTGTAATTAAATCTTAATTATTTGTGCCATCATTTATAGTTCCATCCTTTAGCAGCTGTGCGGGGAGACAAATTGATAAATGAGGGGTTTTATTCAAGTGAATTGTACTCGGTGCATTTTTTTTTTTTTTTTTTTTTTTTTTTTTTTTTTTTTTTTTTTTACCTTTTTACAAGCTGAATATGGCTTTCCATGTCTCTGCTTGAGACAGTATGCATGCTTGTATTAAATACAATTGCATTTAATTACAACGTGCCCATCCCCCTGGTCTTGGGGTAATTTCAAATAGGGCTTTATTCTCTTTGTCAAACAAATAGTTACCTGTTTTTTGTATCCTTTATATTCAAACACTACTTCATAAACTATCTTTATAAAAACAAGCTAGTCATACTCCTATACTACATAGCGTTGTCATGGTAAAATACGAGAGTTTTTGACAGGTGAAAAGCTAGTCACAAACGGGTCACACAGACAGCAACATAAAAAAATAATGATACCGGGGGCTCTTTGAAAGACCCCCCTTTTTTTTTGATACAAAATGAGTCAAGCAACTACAAGATTAGGGCAATTGACACAATTATCGTGCAAGGTATTTTCGAATGTGTATAACCCTAGCTGTGCACGTACTGGTAACAAGGTGCTTCGTCAACGTTTGATCGGGTCTTCTTTGACCAGTTATAATCCTCAAAAGCTTGTGCATTTCAGAGACATTCAAGCTTTGTATCCTCAACTTGGACTTGTTGATTTGGACGAAAAAGAACGACTTGATGAGATTGCCAGAAGAAAGAGAAGAGGAAAGGGTGCACCAAAGAAGGGTAAGTTGCAATGGAGATGGGTGAATGCTCGTATTAACAAATATCCATTAACTAGGTCAAGGCAAGCGTGCTTCCAACAAAAAGAAATAAATTACGAGAAAAAAAAAGAAGGGGAATTTTTGACTTTTTTTTTGTTTATTGTTGTTTGGGTTTTTTTAATGGTTGATCTTGCTTTCCTTGTAATTTCTCGTGTTTGGCGACAAGTCTAGCATATCGTAGACCACAAGCATTACATAAGCTTTTTTTATATATTTTTTTGTTTTTTTTTACAACAACAAAAATTGGTTTTATAAAAAAATTGCATGAAAAAAAAATTTATACACTTACGTTTTATGCCCAGAGGGACCTCGACGCCATTCAGGACTTTTATTGGTCTGACAATTTTCACATTTTTTCTCGTAGGCGCCAAATCGACCTCGCCATGCTTTGGGCTCAACTTGTGTAGCCTGACCTGGAGCGACGGTATGCTTAATGGGTGTGATCTGAAACGAACTAAAAGTTAAACGTTCATACCGGATGATAATTCTTTCGAATTGACATATTCCATACGTCGGTATGTGATGGGTTGAACTCAAATGGGAATGTTGCGTACACCCCGTCTTGTTGGCATCGTCCACTCGTTTTTCCATCTCTTGTTTACTCAACACCGTGGCTAACTCATTTACTTCCTGCATCTCTTTGCTCAAGGGCCACGACATAATCCCTTGGCCCGTCTCTGTATCATATAATTGAAATATACGAAAGAAATCAATCCCTTCCGGTAAACCAAGACTTTTCTCTAGTTTACTGCAATTCTACACGTAGTGGTTAGTCTTGATTTATTTGATACAACACAGAAACTTACATCGACTAGGTGACTGCTGCCATGACAAACCTTATTCACATCATCTAAATCGGTCTTTTAGCAAGATCCAAAACAAAGGGGAGCTTTTTTTTTTTTTACCTGTGTTAGGGCAATGGAAAAAGGTCAAGATAGTGTTGTTGGTGGCTGTATACATTACAACATCAGTGATATCCCAATCTACCGCATCTGCCTGTGGAATTAAAAAAAAGCATCACGTGTTAAATACATATCATGTTTAACGAAACAAAAAGTGAGTACTTGCTGCCTGTTGATAAATAATGGATTGGATGCTTTTTAAGCGACACCTAGACATATAAAATTAAATAAAGAAAGAAAGAAACATAAGGGAGTGTATACCTGGTTACAGCACCAGCGAGTGTCTTGATTTTAACGAAATTATAAAGATCAGTTTGTGCCATCGACCGTTCATCGGGATGAATAAACTGGAGTAGAGATTGCGAGAGCAAGATGTCACCAGCTGTTTTGCCTAATCCTATTTGAGTGTCCGTTATAAAGTCAGGCAAATAAATAAATTTGAACTTTTCTAGTGAAAGCAAAGCCCAAAAGCAACAAGACACTGACATTAACAAAAAAGAATGAAGAAGAAAAGCGGCGGCGGAAGCGGCGTCGTGGCGGAGGGATAATAAATAAAAAGTATGACGCAGGAATTCATACATCTCATAAGACGACGGATCTACAAAATTATGCATGCATCCAAATAAGTATTTTAAATCACAACTCTTTTGTCCAGTGATGATCTCAAGTAGAATGTTTGGGTTAAACGTGTTTTTCTCCTTGGATTGCTCTCAGTTTTTACCTGCTAAACTTTGTGTCTTATATGAGCAGAGGTGAGGTGACAACTACTGTCTACTTGTGAGAGTAGAAGTCGTGTCAGGTTTTTCTGCTGATGGGCGGATCTCTTCTCTGTATGTCCCTAAATCGATCAACACTTTCGGCCGGCCCTGAAGAACTATCCCCTAAAATACCCATTACTCAAAGTCGCTTAATTTTTTTTAGTGCCCACTTCTAAAATAGGCATATAAACGGCCTTGAATACATCCTATTCATGAACGAGATCTGTATTCTGCTGTAAGAAGTGGAAATTTCAAAGGAATTAAACTAGGATAATTCTCATTCCCGGAAAAAAAGAAAACTAAAGATTAAGCTTTTGGTCTTCAAAGGTTAAATTTGTACCTAACAAGAAAGGAATATACGGTACGTTAGATTAACTACATACTTTTTTGTGTCTTATCTTTTCCACAACAAAAATTATCAGTGATGAACATATTTTTTAAAAACAGCAACTAGCTTGCCATATTGGTACTATATTCGTATAAATAACAGGTCTGTCACCAGAACACTTGTTTTAGTGTAGCGTTTGTTCTTTAAGAAGGCAGACGGGATCCCTTGTTTTTAATTTTTACCAAGTAGGCAAAAAAGAGATCCATAGAGACTGAGGAAAATAAAAGGACTTACAACGAAAAACGCGTTTAAACTTCTGAATTGAATTAAGATATAATACGCCCACAAATTTTGAAAATCACACATTTTAGACGGCCTAAGTCTAGGAAGTACTGAAGATCAGTATACACGCACATCATACCATACCTAAGCATACTCCTCAAGGATTTCCAACGGAATAAACCACCACCCAGTAGACACCGTGACTCTTTCAAAAGTTGACCATTTAGCGGCATTCCATGCTGTGATACCCTTGTTGAATATTTTGTTGTTAAAAAAAACCTAAGTGGTAAAAGAGAGGTGGGTCACATTCTGTATTATCACCTATTAATACAAAAACTGTGAGAAAATTTGCCATGGATGTTTCCGTTATGACATAATCAACTCGCCCAAATTAAAGTTTTGTACTATCTTGAGAACTATATGCTAAAACATACAAAATCTTGCTCTTTTAATCAATCCGTGTACACAAACCCTGACACGTAGCAGCAACTTTTTTCAGACGTTAAACGGTAACTAAGTAAGGAACTGTTGAAAATACTTTGATAGTATTCAAAGTAAACTAAAGTGTTGAGGGTTTTATTTTTCATAAAAAGGAAAAGTGAACTAAATTAGGGGGCAGATAAAGTTAATTACATCAACATAAACAAAACAAAAAGGCCTTCTATGAATATGTTACCAATAAAAGAGAGATTTATGGCTACTTTGCATGTGTAGGAGTGATAGCATTGCGACAATTTACTTGTAAGTATCAAAGGCTATAGCTTTTTTTAATTTGATGCTTCGTATGGGCGACAATCTAGTTAATTTAAGTAGCTTGTTTTTTAAATATTGTAAGATAATTTGTAGGGATGTGTGAATATTGCACTACAGTTGGTATATGTGGAGCTACTTAAAGGAGGAAAAATCTCGCTGGGGTTTTAATTGACGGGTTACTTTGGAGGGTATAGGGCATTCAATAGAAAATGTTATTATGCGATATGGCAGTGCAATTTCAATGCCCCTGAAGTTTAAAGAGCATATGGACAGACCTGATGCTTATTCCGGACATCAGATATTTGCTTTAATATCGGCATAGTAAGCACATTTTTTCTTCAAGCTTTAAATTGCTACAGATAACTTGTTTCATCCGAATTTAAATTTCAATTTGCCTGGAGAAAGTGTTTAAACATTTAAATGCTTATTGTGAGTAAAAATAGGTATTCATAATGCAGCTTGTTTAAAACTTTACGTTCCAAGCTTCTTGCAAGACTGATACCCAAAGTAAATAGACATTTTTGAATAAACCGTTTTAGAGATCTTTTTTTTTGTTTTTTGTTCGCAGTTTCATTTAAGCCCAGAGAAAATTTAAATTTTTTATTCCTGTTGTCTTTTCCCTTGCTTTATAATCACCATGAATTCTAAAGGTGAAGGTCATCGCCAGTCGATGCTTGAGAAGCAGCGACAAAAAATTTATGAGGAGTCTGAAAAAGAACGTCAAAAGAATGCCAAGGTTAGAGCTTTACAGTACACTGTCCCCTTTCCCCAATTATTGAAGAAACAAAATACATGTAGATGAGCGAAGTTCGCGTTGGATCGGACAAGTTTGTAAAGACAAAGACCGACATCGAATCCCAATTGAAGAGCAGTACGATTGGTCTGACAGAACTGAAAGATTACAGAAAGATTCGAGAGAATTTAGAGGAACAACAAAAAAGAGAAGCTGCTTTAACCGCACCTATCGGGTAAGCAATATCGTTAACGAAATTTATGAGCGTATATTTATAAATCATATGCAGTGATGATAAGAGAAAGAAAAAGAAGAAGAAGCAGCCTTTAAAGTTGTCATTTGCTGGTGACGATGATGAAGCAGAGTTAGAAGCAGAAGAGGAGCAAGTGGTATTTAAGAAAAGAAAGATGTTAAAAGATCCTACAATCGATACCAGCTTCTTGCCAGATAGAGAAAGAGAAGATAAGGAACGTATCGAACGTGAGGAGTTACGAAAGGAATGGATTTTGAAGCAAGAGGAGATAAAAAGTAATAGTTATAATATCTCTGTTTTAAATAATATACTGATCTTCTCCTACAGATGAGCAAATCAATATTACGTATTCATTTTGGGATGGAAGTGGACATCGTAAAGTAGTCAAGGTAAGATATTTGGCAACTGCTATGTTAGGATTTAACTCATAATTTCTTTCGGTATGAGTAGTGCAAGAAGGGCGACTCTATTCAGCAATTTTTAGAAGCTTGTCGTCAACAATTTCCTCAATTGCGAGGTGTCAATGTAGATAACTTATTGTACATCAAGGAAGATCTTATTATTCCCCATGTAAGGCTTTTCTTTTTTCTTTTTATATATCTATATGGGAATAAGAATTGACATGAATATAGCATTTTACTTTTTATGATTTCATCATCAACAAAGCCAGAGGTAAATCAGGTCCCTTATTCAGTTTCGATGTGCATGATGATGTTCGGTTAGTGAACGATGCTACGATTGAGAAAGACGAGGTAAGCGATGACCTTATTCTATATTCGCTGTTCCATAAATCTAACTTTATTATGTAGTCTCATGCTGGTAAGGTAGTCGAAAGATCGTGGTACGAAAGAAACAAGCATATCTTTCCCGCTAGTCGGTGGGAAGTCTTTGATCCTGCTAAATCTGTAAGTGATATTTCGTAGGATTATTAGATAGAGAACTGACATAATATCTTTACTAGTATGGCAAGTATAAGATCAAGGATACAGGTCAAAAAGTCATGTAATTTGAAAATTAAAAATATAATAAAAAACAGCAACAAGGACCTTTTCAGTTTTGTAAATAAGAGAAGTTGCTACACAATCAGTGGATTTGAAGGATTTGAAATCCGGAAACTGAGAAACGTCTTACAAACAATCGAAATATGTGCAGCCATAATGCGCGAAATTCTTAATCAAACGTCATATACCATAGCAATCTATCGTAACTTATTGACGAGATTATTCGGAAAAACTTTGTTTCTATTTAAAGCCACTACACAAACAATAATTCGCTTAATGAATTGATCCTGTAAACTGAACTAACAACGACATCGTATTTTCAAATAAACGTGCAGATGTTGAGAAAGATAATCATTCACGGATAGTTGAGAAAAAAAACACAAGCATTTACAGAATAATCCATATTTAAATGAAAGAGAAAGTATTCTTACAAATATAATCCATGCCTCCGATGAGTCCCACGTTTTACATGTGTCCTGTGATGTTTGTGAAGTAACCGCAAAAGCGCTCTAGTTTTTTTTTTTTATTTGGAAAAACCCCTGGTAACGCTGTGACTTTTTTGCCGAATTGCCTAATATGGATGCGATTACGTTTCCTCTTAAAAAGGTAATGGTCAATTGGTGTAGATCCACCCTAGGAACAAAGTCACAGCATAAATCTCACAATTATTTTAAATTAAGTTTTCTACTTTCTCCTCTCTTTTCTCTCCATCAAACCGCTTTTCCCCAACTTTTTATTCACTATGGACCCAATGAATTTTGACTGGCTCAATAATGAGAACACCATCATTGATACTTTGAATTTGCCTACCACTGAAGGCACCACTGATGCAACAAACGAAATTCTACAATATCTTTTGCAAGATAACAGCTCTCCACCCTTGAACACAGCGGGTAATTTCATGCTCCCAATTCAGCCACAGCCTCAATCACAACAGGTGACTGAAAAACCCGCTGTGCCAAATAACAATTCGAGCGGGTTCAGGTCCAAACTTTCAATTGTTCCCAGCAAAGATAATTTTGTTACATTTACGCCCCTGAAGGATTCCAGTAAGAAATCAGCGGGAGTCAAAAAACCCAAATTTAAAGAGCCCATCTTCGTTACTGAATTGCCACAAAATGCTTACAAGAAAAAGAAACCCACTGCATCTCCATCAAACCATAGTAGTGGTGAAGAAAACTCGGATGATGATATGTTGTTAGATGATATGGTAAATGCGTCTCCCAATTCAAAGAAACTGAGTTCAAAGGAACGACGTCAAGTTCGCAATAGGATTTCTGCACGTAATTTTAGAGTTCGTAGAAAGGGTAAGTTGGCTTTTGGTTTGGCAGTAGTCCTTTATACTAACCTTTTTTTGTTTCTACTTTCTAGAATATATTACTCAGTTAGAAGAGAAGGTTGAGGAGCATGAAAAGACAATAGAAAATCTAAAGCAAGAGAATTCCAAACTTCGTACAGCCAATGAGGAGTTACTCCAACAAGTACTTAGTCAACCGGTTACACCACCTGCTTCAGATGATTTATTTTCGTCTTCCTCTGGTTCAGAAGGCCACCAATCTCCAGAATCTGGGCCTGTTCCAGCCATGTTCCAATTCCAGATGGATGACTTGTATGATTTTAGTTTGTTTGATCAACAACAGCAATCTCAAAACATGATTGATACCAGTAATTTGTTTTATTTAAATCACGCTGTTATGCCAGATTGGGATATTCACCAGGTGCTTGGTGGAAAGGGCCGTCCTAATTCGTCTGAAGAAATGCAGCGCCAAATTTCTCGGGACCTCATTACTGATTATCCATTGCTCGCTCCTGCTCTCATGTCGATTGTTATCAGACATACTTTGACCTTGGAATACGTTGCCTCTCTCGCCAAAGAATTTTCAGACGCAACCGGTGCTAGTTTAACTACAGAAACAACCAAGAAGAAGAAGATGTTGGAGTTGGAACAGGGCACAGAAGTGTCAAAGGAACAGGGTACAAAGGTGTCAAAGGAACAGGCTAGAGTGGAACTCAAGGAACATGTCAAAGCAGACTCTAATGAGAGATTGACGGATGAAGAGTTTCTTGAAAGTATTCTCGTGAATTACTTTCCTTCCTATCTTTTGGCTCGTGCACGGGGAAAATCACATGATGAGATTATCGCATCCTTTAGAAAATGTACGGATAATAACGCCAAATGTCAAATGAAGAGAGTGAACAAAGATGAGAAGAAGGCCAAACAGGTTAAAACTAAAGAAGCTAAACCACAATCGAAATTTGCAATGCTGAATACTTACTGTCGAGTGGCTGGCACACTTTTGAAACACCCTCAACAGATGTCCCAAGTAAGAAACGTATTGAAGCAAGAAATCTCATTTTCACATAACAAGCACACTGCTTTAATTGAAAATAACTATGCCTCAATGATCAGTCCATTCAAAAAACTTCGTATTACTACTCAAAAGTAATTGTTTCCATACCCCCTAAACCAATCATTATTATGTATATATTTTTATGTCATTTTTTCATATGTAAATTTTTTTTTTTATTTATCAAAAATAAAAATTCTCACAAATTCATTTCAACAACTTGATCGGCACCGGGATAGACAGGAACATCAAACTTAAACTTTTCAGCCAATGACGGAGGCACAAAACGACCGCCCACAAAATGATGTTTTCCTTTAAAGTGAGATACGCATTGCTTGGGGACAGTCAAGGAAACCAAAACTTGGGGTTGAAATTTAACATGTTCAGTAGGACCAGATTCTACGTTCCAACCCGAAGGAATATCCACCGAGACAATTGGTTTGCTAGTCTTTTCAAAGATACCAACGATCTCCTTATAAGGATCGCGTACTTCTCCCTGGAAACTAAACCCAAACAAGGCGTCTAAAATAATATCGGATTTATCTACAAGATTATCACCTGCTTGTTCTAGTTCTTTATAAATAGGCACATTAAGGTTTTTACACTGAACTACCAGACGCTTTTTGTTGTTGTTATTGTTGGGTTGAAGTTTATTAGATCAGGCTATGCTAAGCTTTGCTTTGTTTTCTTACCTGATAAAGATCTTTCTCGGGTTGCTTTGGATAATAAAGACTAGGCTTAAATCCAAAATGATACAGATGTCTTGCAGCAACCAGCCCGTCACCTCCATTATTACCTTGAATTTGTTTGTTTGTCAGTGATTTTGTGATTCGCTGATAATTATGTTTCTTACCTGGTCCTACACAGATAAGAACATTAGGATTCTTCTTTGTATCAAAAGATTTCTGAACGGCTTGAGCAACACTAAGGCCAGCTAGATAAAAAAAAAATTTCCGGGATACAAATGTTTGATTTTAGCATATGATAAAAAATTAAAAATATATGCATGTTACCTAATTCCATGAGTTGGTCAATGGAAAACCCTCCCGAACTGGACATGAGCTCAACGTCGATTGCTTGCGCGACTTTTTGTGATACACACTACATATTGTCCTCATTGAGTATTTCGCATTTATAATGAACATTAGCATACCTTGAAAGCCATAGTTGATAAATACAAAAATAAATGGAAACGAATGAAAAGTGTGGTGCACAGGAAAATTGGATTGGGATAATTTGAATCAGAGCTAACACCGAGATTTCATTTAAATCTCCATGCTTTCGACCCAACATTTTCAACTCTTCTTTCTTCTTTACAAAGAAATAATAAAAAAAATGTCAGAATTATATCCTGTACCAGAAAGACTTTTAAAGGACCCTAAACCTTACATCGCTACATTTGATGAATACAAAAAACTTTGGCAAGAAAGTGTTGATAAGCCTGCGGAATTCTTTGCGAAGGTAACATTTTTAAAAAAAGCACATGTCAGAATAAAAATTAATTTTTTGATTTGAAGGCAGCCAAAGAGTACTTGCATTGGGATAAACCTTTTCAAACCACTATGGCGGGTGATTTCCTTAGTGGCAATATTGCCTGGTTTCTTGAGGGAGAATTAAACGCCTCTTATAATTGTGTTGACAGACATGCTTTTGCCACTCCTGATAAGGTTCGAACCAAAATTTGGTTTGGTGTTATTAATGTTGTAATATTTTTTTAAAACAATATATATAAACAGGTCGCTATTATTCATGAGGGTGATGATCCAAAAGACGTTCGTAAGATAACATACAATGATCTTTTACAACAAGTATGTCGTATAGCCAACGTATTAAAAAGCTTGGATGTTCGCAAAGGTGATAACGTCATCATCTACATGCCCATGATACCTGAGGCCATGGTTGCCATGCTGGCTTGTACAAGAATTGGTGCTGTACACTCTGTTGTCTTTGCTGGCTTCTCTGCAGATTCTCTTTATGACCGTATTGTGGATTGTGAAGCTCGTGTAGTCATTACAGCTGATGAAGGAAAACGTGGAGGCAAGTTTGTCGCTACAAAACGAATTGTAGACGAGGCTCTTTCAAAGGGTATACATGCTGTGGACCGCGTCATTGTATGTAAACATACTGGCACAGATGTCGCCATGACCTTGAACCGTGATCTGTGGTGGCACGAACAATCTGAAAATGCAAGACCTTTTTGTCCTACCGTGCCCGTTAATGCCGAAGATCCTCTGTTTTTGCTCTATACGTCAGGATCCACAGGTACCCCAAAGGGTGTGCTACATACAACAGGTGGCTATTTACTTGAGGCAGCAATGACTGTGAAATATATATTTGATTACCATCCGGAAGATATTTATGCATGTACAGCGGATTTAGGCTGGATTACAGGCAAGTAAAGACACCTGTGATGCTTATCTAATAGTCACTAAATAAGAACTTTCATTTCTTTCCATTTAGGCCATACATATATTCTTTACGGTCCATTGTGTTTAGGCGCAACCACAGTATTATTCGAATCCACGCCTACATATCCCGATCCATCCCGATTTTGGAATATGGTTGATAAGCATAAGGTGACCCAGTTCTATACAGCACCTACTGCTATCCGAGCACTTCAACGTTTGGGCGATGAATGGGTAGAGAAATGTGACTTATCCAGTTTACGAGTGATTGGATCCGTGGGCGAACCTATCAATCCCGAGGCATGGAAATGGTACTATGAAAAAGTCGGTCACTCACAATGCGCAGTGGTAGATACCTATTGGCAGACCGAAACTGGTTCTATTGTGATTAGTCCACTGCCAGGTGCTACGCCTACAAAGCCTGGCTCCGCTACATTTCCTTTCTTTGGCATCCAGCCGGTTATCTTGGAGCCAACAACAGGTGAGGTTTTGCAGGGTAATGGTGTGACAGGTGTCCTGGCCATTTCAAAACCTTGGCCATCAATGGCTCGTACTGTTTACAATAATCATTACAGGTACATGGATACATACTTGAAGCCGTACCCTGGATACTATTTTACAGGTAAGGAAGAAGATATATATATATATAAAGAAGTTGAATCTAATGTTAAAGTAGGTGATGGAGCTACGCGCGATAATGATGGTTACATATTTATTAACGGTCGTGTCGACGATGTTATCAATGTATCCGGTCATCGTTTATCTACGGCGGAAATTGAGTCTGCTCTAATTCTTAACAGCGATGTGTCTGAAGCAGCTGTAATTGCTGGGTTTGATGATTTGACAGGACAATGCATCCATGCGTTCTGTACGTTAAAGCCAAGCGTGACGAGCGATCCTGAGCAACTGATGAAGGAGCTTGTATTGCAGGTGAGAAAGACGATTGGGCCCTTTGCTAAGCCTAAAGCCATTTATGTTGTGATGGATTTACCAAAAACACGGTCTGGCAAGATTCTTCGTCGAGTGTTGCGAAAGATTGTGAATAATGAGCATGATCAAATAGGAGATACGTCTACTATGGCAGATGAAGGCATTATTCATCATTTGATTGCCATGTTTAACCGCCATAATGCAAACATTCGCAAATAAAACACCTTTTTCCCCATTATTATGCAAAAAGGTATCCTTTTCCTTTTACCTTTCCCTTACATATACCTTACATTTTTACCCCGGTACCTTTATGATATATATATATTGGTTTGTACGCAAAAGAAAATCCATCGCTTTTATGATTTTGTGCCAAACTGTAACTAATATTGGATTGTTTTATTAATTTTACAACGGGTAATAAAAAAGCGAATGACGTTTTAGTTATTTCGAGTGTTGTTTTGTTTTTATCGGGGTGAAGAGAATTTAATGAGCCTTCTTTCCGGAAGCGACTATTAAATAAAAAATAAAAAAAAGGATTGAATTAGCTTCTCTTTCCACACATTGAGTTCCGCAACACTATGTCACTTACTAGCAGGGTTTCTGGGATCGTTCTTGTATTCCTCACCTAATTGAAGAAAAAATTAGAAAATAATTTTTGAATTGAGAGCATGTTTAAAAGCAGACGTACTGTTGATCATGGCATCTTGAGCCTTGGCAACCAAGTAGAAGACGGCAATACCACCAATGATGAAAGGGGCAGTAGGACGAAGGACAGGAGTATTCCACTTGCGCATACCGAACATTTTTAAAAAAATTTATAGAGTGTGGAGAAAAAGAAGTTACTTTTTTGAAAATAAAAATAAATCTATTAGCCCAAAAAAAAAGTGGGGGGGCTCCAAAAAACAGAGCAGGGGATTTTGGACCTACACGCACTCTCAAGTGACGTCGCCTCCTTTGCTAATTTCAAGCGCTTTTTTAAAACGAATAGAAGTTACATTTCTTTTCTTCAAGTCAAAGGTAATGTTGGAAAAATGATCTAGATTAACAAGCTTTATACTATTCCTCTAGCAGTTCTAAGGTATGTGTACAAATTTATTTTTGACAGAAAATTGAGTATTCGCTGCGTCCAAAACGAGGTTCAAAGTTGCTCGAATTTGAAAACCACTGACATTTTGGACCTGAATGTTGTAATTTTCACACTGAATATCAGGTAAATGTAGTTTCAGTAAGATCAACTGACTTCGGATAGCTGTATTTTATTTTTTTGTACATAACAATACCACGTTGTTACATAAATGTTCACTTGCATGAAATTCAAAATTACTAGTTGTACAACAATTACAGCCTTTGGTGCCTGTTTAAAACAAATAACATTTGTAGACTTCCCTTTTGTAAACCCAAACATCGCCTTTCAATGAAACAAACATTTTCTTGGGAAAATTTATAGTCCAAAACTCTTAAAGGCTGGAATGGCAGTTTCTATGTTCTCAATTTCAATCTGGCATTTGAAGCCCCAGTAACTTTCTGTTTCCCGGACATGCATCATATGCTGCACTTGATAATTAGATTCTAATCTATTGTCTCTTGCTCCATATTAGGAGCCGTAACAGTATTTGTAGGATGATATATTTTTAGTGAAGGACTATGCATCCTTTTGTATGCAAATTAAGAGAAGCAGAGATCACAAATATTAGTGCCAACAATATGCATCCGCTATTATCATATCGATTTTGAGTAAAGCGTGTCTTTTTTGATAACATATCGACAAAGAAGAATCACTATAACAAACATAATTGAATATCTGTATATTTTTCTTAGTAAATAGCAATTCCATATTGATTAGGCTATTCTATTATTAGTAAGATACCAGCATGCGTGCTAAGGAATGCCATAATTAGAATCTGTATGAGTATCATTGTTAAAAATGAACACGTCCTGTGGGTCTTTTTTTCTTTTGGAAAAGTTGCTTTTCGGGATAAACAAGATTATACTTCAATGTGGTTGTTGATGGTAACGTCCAGTCTGAGTACTCTTGAATTTAACATATTATTTTTATCACAGTGAATTTCTAAAATTTATCACAATGGGTCAAAAAATAATGAGTTAGCAACAATTAAGTCAAATATATTATTACATCAATAAGTACTTTTCAGCATCAACAATGAAACCATTTAGCTATATATACTGTAATATTTTTACTGAACCCAGACATCGAGTAATGATATGTAGTGGATATTAATAATGTACTTACTTGAGATACTTTCTATTGCAGATTTTTAATGAAAATTGATTTAACTTTTGATGGTTTTGACATTTTAAGGATACGTCTTATTGAGGTATGTAATTACTCCACAGTGTCCTTATTAAAAATAATAATTCATGCAGTGCACCCCAAACTAGGTGTTAAACTTTGCAATATTCTTCTTCCCAGCACTGGCTAAAGGATATAACAGAGAGAGAGAACTTGTATTGACAAATAATGAACGTAGTAACACTTATTACTTAGGAAATTGATAGTTGCATTGCACAAAATATTACAGCCACGAAAGGCATTAGATATATTCTCCTTATCCTAGACACTCTCACTTCTATATATTTATTCAGAACACCATAGGTATTAAATATGTAAATTGTTATGAACTAACATGATCGAAGCATTACTGTAGGTTGTGCAATATCACCCAATTATTATTACTGAAATCTTTTTAGGCTGATTGAACATACGATATAACTTTTAATTACAAAAAACGCAAGTTTTTGTGGCTCCCTTAAAATCCAGAATAAAATGTATATGATGAATGTTATAAAAAACCCATACACATACTTTAATTTCTTGTGGGAAATGTTTTATTGGGCGATGGTGACCTTGAAATGAAAATGAGTGTAGTAAATAAGTCTACAATAGTAACTTTTTATTAGCTTGCTGGTTCAACGGGCACAGACAGTTTTACACATAGATTTGGTACAATAATGGCAGCAAAAGCAAAACTGATGAACGGACAGCCCGTATCAGCTATCAATATTTAGTCCGACTTTTAAATGACAACCCATAAACATATATTTTTCAAAACAAATATTTTTCTACTTCTGCCTTCAATAGACATTTCATACGTGCCATAGGGTTCTCCTATGAGCATAGTATCTAGTTAACAACAGTGAATAAATGAAGGTCTAATTGATATCGTGACTGCGTTTGAAAAATAAGCGACGTCACATATTGGCTTGCGGGATTTTCAGCTCAAGCGAGCACTGCGGAATCCCGAGACCAAAAGAGACAATCAAGTTGGCAAGTGGATAGACCTTCCTTTTTTATCAGATTTCATCATGGGTAAGAAATTATTGAATTTTGTAATGGTGTAGGGAGAGAATGGGTTAAATAGGATACGAAATGGATGAGAAGAAATATGGCAGATGAATGGATGGATGGATGGGATGGATGGGGGATGTTTTTAAATTTTTTTTTAAAAAAGGGGAGTGGTGTAGTCCATTCAGAGTGCTCTAATGCACTGTCAAAATTGAGTGAACGACTGAAAAACTAATTCATACTATTAGGTAAGGGACAACCTAGAGGTTTGAACGCAGCTCGTAAGCTCCGTATTCACCGTCGTGACCAACGTTGGGCTGATAAGCAATATAAGAAGAGAGCTCTCGGAACTGCTTTCCGTTCTTCTCCCTTCGGTGGTTCTTCTCACGCCAAGGGTATCGTCCTTGAAAAGATTGGTGTCGAAGCCAAGCAACCTAACTCTGCCATTCGTAAGTGTGTCCGTGTTCAACTTATCAAGAACGGTAAGAAGGTTACTGCTTTCGTTCCCAATGATGGTTGTTTAAACTATGTCGATGAGAACGACGAAGTTTTGATTGCCGGTTTCGGTCGTAAGGGTCGCGCTATTGGTGATATTCCTGGTGTCCGTTTCAAGGTCGTCAAGGTCGCCGGTGTCTCTCTCCTCGCTTTATACAAGGAGAAGAAGGAGAAGCCTAGATCATAAATTATCTCAACAAACGTTACTTTTTTTAAACTTTTCCTTCTTTTTTATTTATTCAATTGAAAAAAGGGAAATTAAAATAAAAGCGAATTCTATTATTTGCGTCCATAATATATATGTGTCTATGATGTTTGTATTATTGAAGCTTTTGAGCCACATAAGCAATACCTGTCAAAACTACGCTCAATCGCCACAAGCGCCCCCATAGATTTTCCATGCCTGGTGCCACTTTGCCAGGAATTGAGCTGTCACCTGCCGCTCTTCTTCTTTCAGTAGCATTTTCCACTCTTTCCCTTCTTCGCTGTTCTTCGGCTTCGTACCGTTGATTATAAGGATTGCTTTGAGTGAAGCCTGTATTGTCTGTATAAGGATTCCTCATTCTTTCTGCTTGTTCTTGTGCGCTGGTTGAACCAGTCCCTTTAGTCGCCTTTCTATTTCTAAAATGCCAAGCTTGTTTATTTCCGCCGCCACCACCAGAACGCGAGTATTTAGCTGCTGAATGCACGTGCCCATGTCCATGGCCTTGATGGCTGCTGCTATGTCCATGACTTTCGTTGTCGTATTTCCTTTTACTTGCCTCATTACCAAGTACACCATAAGCTTCATTAATTTCGAGAAACCTTTGGTGTGCCTGCTTATTGTTTGGGTTAAGATCCGGATGATATTTCTTGGAAAGTCTGTAATAATGAGACTTAATTGTCCTTTTGTCGGCACTTTCTTTTAGTTGTAGAATATCGTAATATTTTTTTTGACGTGTAACGGATGAATGAATGGCGCGTTTAAACATAAGACAAGGGGTTTTTTTTTATGTTTAAAAACAAAGAAAAGGGAAATATATTATTTAATTGTGAGCGTTTATTTAATCGGCTTTATTTATATTTTTTTAGTTTATTTCTTTTCGTCCTTCTTTTTATCCATATCCTCCAATGCCTTTTGGATACGTTCATCGTTCTTATCAACACCAGGTAAAGAACCTAATACTGCCGACATCATTTCTTCGTCTTCGTTATTTTCTTCACCTTCGTTCATGGACATTTCCAGTGCTCTTTGAAGAGCATCTTCTTCATTTAAATCTTCCATAGTCTCGTCTTCGTCTTGAACGGGACCATCATTCATTGACATTGCTAAAGCAGCTTGAAGCTCAGCATCCTCGTCGTTATGTTCGGGTTGTGAATCTATTGCCATAGCGGAAGAGGATTCTCCTTCCTTTGAACTACTTCCACCTCCATTCTTTGCTGCTTCTGCCTCTTGACGTGCCTTTTCCTCTTCAAGCGAAATACGTAAAGCCTACAAGATAATGTTAAAAACAAACCACCCCTTCTATATATGTATGTTATGTTTACCAAGGCAAGCTCAGGGTCAAGACTGGGATCAATACCGAATTCAAAGTCACCACCACTGCTAGCACCAAAGTTACCCGAAGCACCATCCTCACCAGCAACGATAGGGGTGGAAATAAGCATATCACTTAAAAGATGGGGTCCAGGAGGGATGGTGACAAGATGGCTGTTATCGCTGTTGTTCACGTTATTAATGAAGGCTTCTAATCTGGAGGTGTTCTCAGCCTCTTCACCAAAATTGATAATATCGACTGCTACATTATTCTTTTTAAGCTTCTTAGCAAGTTTAACAAGTGCCTTTTCATCACTCTCAACGGGACTGGCGACAAATACAATGATTCTTTGACGTTGATTTCTGTTTTGTCTATGTTTCAATGCAAGCTATATAACGATTTTAATTCACGACTCTTTTCTCCTTCTACTTTTTTAATCAATCATTTCTTACCTGGGCAATTTGAACACTGGTCAAAAAATTAGGCTTACCGCCCGCTTTAACAGCATGCAAAGCTGTAAGGATTTTACCAACATCGGTTGTTAATGTGACTAAAACTTCCGGTCCTTTTCCTGCTGTCGTCATAAGGCCAACAGTATTTTCGGGATTCGATTGTGTTTTAGATGAAAAGATGAGGTTGACGGCTTCGTTTTGTGCAACTAATCGTGTGGGGGAATAGTCACCATTACGCATCCATTCGGAATTGTCGACGCTAACAAAAAACCATGTTAGTATAACTCTGGAGCTGCAATTTTAAAAGTTCTATAATTACACAATCATTGAAGCTTCCATAACCATTTTGTATTATATATATTTTTTTACTGGTAGATAATAAAAAGGGGTGAAAAAGCAAAAAGAAAAACTTGCCTTTGAGTTTTTACGCGTATACCTTTTCTAAGTTACGCACTCTCTCTATCACACAACACGAATTTCCTTACGTCACCCACACAAATGCAGTCACACCAGTTCGTTCCATAAATTTGGTAGCCTTTGAGTTTGTTCGTCTTCTATGATATTTTACAGTAAGAGTTATATCTTGTCATTCTTTTTCTGATTGTTATAATTATCAATGTATTTAATTTGAAAATGTTTCATATGTTCCAAAATCAGCCTTTGACGACCTTGTCGCAAAATTTCATTTTACGTATTACAAGTCTGCCATAAATTGGGCTCTAACGTGAAAATACACGGACAAGCATTAGCTTTACCTACCTTAGGCTGCCTAAAAATATAACTAAATTATAAAAAACTATAAATTGAAAGTTAGATCAAAGATTTGCTGTTTTGAAAATGTACTAGTTATGATCTGTGTCGTGTAAACCCAGCATTTTAAACTTATTTCATCTATTCAACTACTCAAGCGGATTATACTCAGTTTATATATCTGTTCATTGTTATGAAGAAAATAAAATAAAAAAAGGTCCATTGTAATGTCTTACAGTATTTTGGGTTTCGTAATAAACAACGGTCGCAACATTTATGCATATGCCTTTAAAAACTTCAGGATGAATTTTTATTGTATACTCGGTGTTATAACTTATGTGTACAACTCGGGCAAGTAAAATAATATCTTAGTGTTAGTGAAGCATTACATACGATGTTCCAGAATAATTTCTCATTTAGATAAATTACATTGCATAGCAATTTTTTAATAATATTAAACACATATTTTCAAATATCTTTGGCTTAGCTGTATTAAGCCACGCATTGTCCTAAACATTTAATATAGACTTAGCTGTAAATATTACAATATCACACGTTAGATAAGCCTTGGTATGTGTTAAATTCAGTCAGTGTATTAATGCTCAATCAAAAAGCTTATTCCACGCCCGTAATTTTTCCTTTTTGGGATCTCCACGCCCGTAACCCGACTCTGTCAGCGGACTATGAAATATACGGGCACTGCAAACGGACTGCGCACCAAAAATTCAATCCCCAGTAATCCATTTGTTGCCTTTTTTCCACATTGACAAAACTTAATTGTAAGTTGTACATAAATGATATTGATTGAGGTCTCCTTATAACAAAAGCAATATCTATTTTGATAAATTACTAGTATTAAGAATGAATAAAGATGAGCACGTGTCTGATTTAAATGACACTGCTTATGCTATTCATGAGCCTCTTCCCGTATCTCCCACTAACGGATACAAGACTGCAGAAGAAATGATGAATGTTTTAAAGGAGTGTGGAATTCGTAACAAATTCTCTATTTCTATTTTGAGAAATAGGTTTAATGAAACTCATAAAAGACTTCATGTTGCTTGTAAGTACTCTGGGTTGCCGGATAAACGAACTCTCGGGGCGAACTCCAAAAGATTGCATTCCACGTTTAAGACAAACTGCCCTTATATTGTCAAAATATCAGTTACCAAGAAAGTTGGGGGATACAAGATCATGAACGCTGATGTTCCTGGAAATTCGGTGCATAACCACCCATTAGACTTCCAATCAATGAAAATCACCCCAGAGTTTAAGAAGACATTGATAACTGAAAATGGCTTAGTGGTAGTAAATACTATGGTGAATGCTGACATCCCTATGAAGCAGATCAGAAAGACGGTTATTTTTGAAGGGAGCAATATCCCTAAACTCATGTATCAAGATGCGAGTAATTGGTCCGGCAAGACAAAGCCAATTAATTTGAATGTAGACAATGCCGGCTATGATTTGATCAAAAAAATTGAAAGTGCTGTAAATGTTACCAGATATGAATTTGACGTAGGAACAAACAGACTTAGCTCGGTATTCTTCACCAAAAAAAAATGGCATGTTAGATAGAGCTAATATCTGCAGCGACGTTTTTATTGTCGATGCTACTGTTACGCGACAAATCGAGCGTACTTTCAATTTATCTTCTCTTTTAATCACCTACCAAAGTGCATAACGCCTTTTCGGGCTTGCACCTGTCAAAACTACCTCTTTCCATCTTTTTCTTATCCATAGATCTGTGACCTCTTACTAGGCGCAGTTATCCCATTCTCCTTCATAAATTTATTTAATTTCTTTAATTTCAGTGACTGGATTATATATCCATCACTATAAATAGGCATCCATAAGACCTCTCTTTCAATAAAAATCCTTATCTATTATCTTACTCATATTTCAATACTTTGACCTATTAGTTTTATATATTATTCAGCTCTATTATCATTCTGATTGATCCCTTGGTTATATATTATCATTGTATCTTTTATTTTATAAGCATATAAGGCTATACTTATTCTCATTTATTTTCAGTTCAGCTTCTGATTAAACTAGCTGTGGTGCTCACTTAACTCGCAACTCTAAAGACCTTTCTTTACTAAACCTCTATTTTATTTAAAGAATCTCTTTTATCTCTATTATTCTACTCGCATTCTCTTCTAAAACTACCTATAGCATGGACAACTTGAAAATGCCTCTGATCTGTGTACAAGGTGTCAGTAGCGTAGGGGGGGGGGGAGAGCTTGAAGAACTTTCCTGTTGCAATGGCGTTTGTTTCTAATGAAACCGAAAAAACGTACCAGTGGTTTTTCAGCACATTGAAAGAAGTACTTGGAAAACAATCTATGGCCACTACGTTCCTTACCGACAAAGGAACAGGTATACTAGTTGGTTTAGATAAAGTATTCCCGGAAAACAAGCATATGCTTTGTGTATGGCATATGTACCAGAGTGTAGACAAAGCCTTGTCCAACACCTTCCGGTCTAGTGAGACAAAAAAAGTGCGTTGATTTGGTTGTAAAAATGCAAAGGTCTACCTCAGTTGGAGAGTTCAACCAAATCTTAAAAATGTTCGAACAAACAACCAAGAACAAAGCTCTCTGTTTGGAAGGCAAAGAAGGGTCTGGTTGGAGTTACTTTACCAGCAATTGGCTTGGTGAGATTACCAAGAAGTGGGCTGAACATTTCACAAGAAATTACTAGCATTTTGGATGTGTATGCACCCAGAGAGTCGAAAGTGGGCATAGAGCTTTGAAAGATTTGGGAAGAGAAAGGCCGATTCCGGTATAAGATTAAAAACATACATGTAGCCTCATTTGCTAATAACCTTAACAACTCTGTTTTTATTATAGGTTTGTACTTGCCCCCTAAAAGTCTCGCACGTCAACAGATTTTAAAACTGATAAAAATTCTTTGTACTTGCCTCCTAAGAAGACTCGTGACATAGCTTCTTGTTAAACTATGACTGAATCTAAAATTTTCTTCGCAGTCGAAATAGGTAAGAAGTCCCTTAAAAATAAGACATATTAATAATTCATTAGCCGGTGCCTGTTTCAAAAACAATAACACCAATCTTGACTTATTGTCGTTATACACTATCAATGCACCACTTTTGGGTGATGCGTTTTTAGAGTTGCAACAAAAATTTGACTATGTTTGCAGTAATTAGTCAACTTTATTGGCCAAAGTCATTCAAATCTTGGGCATCGAGATGTAGGTACAATTTTTGTTGGATATAGCCTAAATACTAATTATAAATTCATCTAGTCCCGAGGTAACCGTGCTTGACAAATGTAATGAATTACTTGAAAAAGTAGTTCAAAAAAAGGTTAGTGTCGAAGTTTAAATACTGCAATAATTTTCTCTAAAAATTATATTATATAAGTTATGTAAACGTCGAGCAAGTTCAATTACTTCTTCTTCTTCTGTTTTGGCGAAAATGTCCAGAACTCCGTATTTTTTTAAACGTATTTTTTTCAAATAAACGTATTTTTTTTAGAATCACGCGATGGTCTACACGTCGATTGACTTGCCATATCATCTAAACTTCATGGGATGATCGATTTCTGTTTTCCATAAAATCTGCTTCACTGTCATTACAAGCTACTACTGGAACGCAGATAGACAATTACCAACTAGCTCTGACTTGCTTGGGAGATTTTTGCAAGTGCTTCTATTTTAAGTAAAGGCTCAAACATTATGGATGATAAAATAGACAAATGAAATCATCCTGACATAAGCTTGTTTATCTATAAATGAAGCTAGTTCACACACTTTATTCTTTTCCCTTAACATACTTCTTTTATCGTATGAAAGTAACCGATCACGTAAAAAGGTTTGTTTAGATATATTTCTATTAAATGGAAAAGGGGTTCCTCTTTATATGAGAGGATTAAAATAGATTGTTATCTGGAAGGATCAGATGGGAGCGTAGATTAGAACTAGACATTAATGTATTGATCAGTTAATGATCTATGTTTCAGTGCTGGGTTGCTATTGAGTATCAAGTAGATCATAGGCTGGATATAAAGTGTGCATGTATAAGTATAGCATATAAAAAGCCAATTCTGTTCCTATAATAAGCACTACATTAGTATAGCAAGCCCTGATGGAGCAAACCATAAGCAGTAACGCTTAAGGTAGCAACTCTTGCATAATCTTTTACTAGATTACTGTATAATTATGTGCATGGTCATTTTTGTTTGTGAGTCAATCTTTTTTGTGGTTCATATTGGTGCAGTCATCGCATACAAACAACTGTGTTCTGGCCTCCACAAAAGCTAGAAGGAGGGTAGATAAGATCGATTATGGTATTTATATTAATTATTTAGTGTGTTGAATTCAATAAGATGATGCAAGATGACTCCACGTCGTTTTTAAAAAGAAAAAGCAATTAAATATTTATTTACATTACACCTTTTACAAAGTTAAATAAAAAAAAAAGGCGACTTTTGAACCTCGCATAAGTTGATATAGTCTTATAAAGAATCCCATTATTTATGTACGGGTTGCTACACAAACTATCTCGCATTTAATCAAATAGTGATATAGGTCTTGTCGCATCCATTTGTTGCACTTACCATATATATATATATATATATATTTGTATGTGAATTCACACCAATAAACTTGTTCTTAAATAAGTAAAATAAGAGCTTTCGAATGGGGTATAATTCATGTAAAAGAATTATAAAATTGTATTCTTTCAGGCTCAAAAATTAAGTTTTATGACAAATTCAGTTAATGTTTCTCGACATGGTTGTATAGCCATTAGCACAGATGTAAAAACTTATACAAAATAACATAAATATACAACTTTTAACATTCTATTTAATGGTGCTACTCCTAAAGCCACATAACTTATGCCTTACCAAAACATTTGTTGTGCGATTTAATCCATATCGCATCTACTTAAACTGCGACACATGCATTATTTCGTTTACCGAATAAAGCGATCTACAAAATGCCGCATTTTACCCCATGTTCTCCGATGCTGCGTTACACATATGTCGTATTTTCTCAGACAATACGATTAACTGTACGTTGCGTAATATGTTGATGAAATTGAAATATGTGGGCATATTTTTTTTTAAGCTGACTATCTTTGAAATTTAGGATGCATCTTTAAAAATCCTTGGACAAGGCAAGCATATATCCTTGACGCATTTTGGTTGTTGTTGCGACATAATGTTAATTGCATCGCCTGAGAAAATACGACATATCTTTGGTCAAGGATGTTCGGTGTATTAAAAATATTTAAGTTTACTGAAAACATCAATGTAATCATTAAAGATACTCAAAACACATAGCTAAGTCAGTTGAGAGTTTTGTTTCCGTCAATATCATTTTCAAATTTAATAAACAAGTGGCATACGATTGACGTACACATTTATAAATATATTTATCCTTGAAATTATGTAAAAGAAAAAAAAGATAGTTTATTTATTTTTTTAAAAATCGCCATACAAAAGACGTATGTTTTTTCCCAATTGGTCTAAGCTAAGGTTCTTATCCTGTCTACGCTGCTCTGCCTTGTGTAATGCGGCCTCATCCGGGATGTCTTTGGCAATCGCATATGCTTGAATTTTTTGATGATTCTACATCTTCTGTCATAGTAGGGCCTCTGATTTTTCTTGTACCAGTCAGGTTCTATCCTGTTCATCTCCACAATGGAATAATTTCCACCCAACCCGTGGAACCACTCACGCCAAAGGATGGGCAAGTTCAAGGCCTTAGCAAACCTGTAACCCACAGCGGTGTTTGATCTTGATCGAACCAAGGCCGAAGAGGGTACGACAGGCAATGGTTCGTCCGAAAGCACGGTTGATGGACCAGCTACAAAATCGGTGGTTACAACTGGTGGCTATCTGACATCACCTGGTATGTGCACATTGATATTAAGAGGTGCTCTACCTGTCGAAATGTCAGACAAGTGTTGCAAAACAGTTTTCATTTGTTCGTTCCTGAGCCTGTTTTCGGTATCGAACTTCTTTTCCATCATTTCGAGTCTTTGTTTGATGAGAGGAACGGCTGTTCTCAACTGCATATTTACAGGATCGTTCCCCTCATTTTCAATGACAGCAGCTTGGAGATCACTAAATAGGCCATAAATTTAATATTAGAAGATTGAAACATGATTCAGAAGAATTATATTACCTGCTAAATTGTCTAAACAACTCATCATCAAAAAGGGGATTGATAAAAATGGGGTGTCCGGGGTACTTCTCTCTCATGAAGACTGCATCTTGAAGAAACGTAACTCTAAAGGTCACAAGCATTTTCGAGAATGATATAGCAAAATTAGAGGTTTCTGCAACACCTGTACGGATTTTTCCCAACCATTCATCAGCCCAAGGAAAGACCTTCTGTTGTAATTCGACAGGAGGTTCCAAAATTGTACGGGGCAAATAAAAATGTCCCTGGGTTATAGGGAAACCAGCCGAGGTTCTCATAGTCTCTCTTGGGAGACCGGTCAAGTAGGCACCATTCATAGAACTGTTATTCCATCGACCTTGTCTTCTAATTTGCTCCTCGTTAACACCAGCCAAGTCAGCCATTCTTGCACCTGACCCTCTTCCAATGTGCGTTACCTTGGTGGTGTTGATGACATCAACGGCCACAATTGCCTTCTTAACTGCATCGTAGAGGGAGCTGCATTTCCATTCGGTGGTGGGGTTGTTACCTGTCTTAAGAACCTTAACACCAAACCATTCATTTGACGTTGTGAATGTCAAAAGTGGCTCACCTTCGTTATGGAACTTTTGAAACATGTAACTGCTAAACATCATGATTGGACAAAGCTCTACAATCTTGTTACGTATGCAACCTGAGAGTTCAGTCTTGCCATGCTTGTTGGTTTTTCCATTGTGCCTTACCATAATAAGAGCGGGGCATTTTGTGGGACCTTCATTTTGGAGATGAATTATCTGTATATCAGCAAGTTCGCCAGCTCTGGCATTTTGGCCACGAAGAAGCAAGTAATGCGATAAGAAGAACGCCAGGCAATTGCGCAAATTCTCAGATGTTCTCAACTCAAAATAGTAATCTGAGAACTTGAAGAGTTCTTCCATGGTACTATACCCGTCGCTATATGTGTTGGAAGCACGGTCGACGTTCTGCTCTCTTTTCTTTTTGTTTTCCATACATTTATGAGCTTGCAAAAGATCGGTTACGAAGGGACGGGGGTTCTTGTTGGAGTTTGCACCACGCTTTACTTGCTCTCGGTACAGTGACATAATAGCTGATACGTATTGTTCAATGGCAGTATACTTTAAGCTTTCTGGCTCTTTACCCTTACGTGTGGTCTTAGTTTTGCGTGAAACAACCTGTGGTATAATAAAAATATGAGTTTTTTTTTATATTTTTTTTTCTTTTTTTTTTTTGACAGATTCAATCTCGAGGCTTACCTTCTCCACCATAAACAAATTTAATTTAGTTCCAAAAACTAAATATCTTGTTGGATCAGTCTCGGCAAAGTTGGCCTCACACCAAGATCTGAATTCTTTTATCAATCTGGCATAACATTTATTCGTAGCTTCAAATCTAGATTCTTTGGCCAGTTGTGCAGTTCTTTGTTGGACTTGATGCATACGGAAATTCATTTCAGAGCTACCGCTTTGGGGGTAGCTAGGTGTCAAATCGAAGTCATTAATGTTCATTTTGTATTGTTTATAATAAAGTAATTAAAGACAGAAAAACATAAAACAAGTTTTTTTATTTATAGGTACACGAAATTAAATAAAATAAACTTTTAGGCCAATCAAATCAAAATGATGTTGAATATGTATATTTCCGGTGGGGATGCAATTTTGGTGCACTATCCGGATATATCCCCAGCCAAATGGCTTAAGATATGTCCTCCATATCGTGTGCTATTTTTAATTTTCTCCGTACTTCAGTACTTCTGAATAACCATCATATTTCAATTTAATACATATTACTTTTAAGATTACATAATCCCTTAAAATTTCGCAAGGATAGTCAGGTTTTATGAAAAAGATAAAAATTGTTTGACTATATTTATAGGGATGATTGTTATGGGCACATAAATCGTAAGTCCTCATTATGGTTGAAGATTTACTTGTAGTGACAAAGACCAAAACTGATAATTTATTGGTGTGTAAACTGTCGGTATTCCGGTTCACCCCTTAGTACATATTTATATTGTGAATTATAATTCGGATTGTGTAGCTATGCTCGAAAAAAAAAATCTCTCCTGCAGCAATACAAATTTATTCAAAGAAATGACAATATTCAGGGCATAAATATACAGCTAAAGTAAGCTATCCGAAGGAATGTTGATATGATGGTCACCAAAAGACATATAAATAAGCTCAATACAATTTAAAATATTAGATTCGTTAATTATGCGTTCACTCTTAACCATCTATATTGTCTCAGCTGTCTTGTTGCTTAATCTTGTTTCCTGTCAAGATTCAACCACTTGGCCAGTAAATTCAGAAGCACCAGCCCAAACCTCAACCCCAGTCAATGACCAAGAGGAAAGGGCACAAACAACACCCGTACCAGATATATCACATAAGTCAGCACAGAAACCAAAAACCAAGTCGAAACCGAAACCAACTCCAAACCCGAAGCCAAAGCCAAAACCAACACCAAAACCAAAATCAAAACCAAAATCAAAGCCAAAGCCAAAGCCAACTCAAAAGCCAAAGCCAACTCAAAAGCCAAAGCCAACTCAAAAGTCAAAGCCCAAACCGAAATCATCAGGAAATAAAAAGGGCCATTAAAGGGAAATGTCAATTCAATGACTTTTAATAATCTTTAAAATAAAATATTCTATCTCTGTTTTTAGCTCAACCTGTGAGTTTATTGATTAAATAAAGATTTCTTTTCTATTTTATCTTCATTATTACATACATCTAGACTTTTTGCACATCCTTATACCATTCTGAGTTGGAACAGTATTGTAATAGGTCACTGTTAAGTTACTGTTACGCTCTCCTAGTTGTAGAATCAAATGTATGTTAAGAAGCACATTATACTGTATATGTAATGTATTAAAAGGAACAAGCAGATATGTATGCTAATATAAAATATTTACACAAAGACAACAAGCAAGATCTTTAGAGCGCATTAGCTAGTCTTGTGAATCCTTATTGAACAACAGAGAACTGATATAAGAATTTGATCAAACGCACACTCGCCATTAACTCGCTTGAAGGTGACTGAAACAGACTGTTGCGTAATGAGTACCTTTAGTCAAACATGTTTTTTGATTGTGGGGAATATGAAACATGTCGTTACTTGAAAGATAGTCAGATAACAGATATATTTCGCATGAAATAAAACCCGGTCATTGGCCCATACCAACCATATAACGCAACTTTGAAGATCTAAGTTAAATCTAGATGGAGAAAATCGGGAGCATAATAATATTGTCTAGATTTTTTTTTAAAGAAAATTGTCATTTATTGATGTATGTACAGGCACTAATTGCTTTGTATATAATTTGAGTAAACTACGTATAATATATATAAAAGGGAAAAAGGAATGAAATGATGTTGTAATGCTGTTTAGGAGATTATGGTATAATTTAGGCTGTAATTTGTTGAGGTTGTTGAGTCTCTCTCTTCTTTTTGGAAGCCATAAATGCAGCACGCATCTTGAAGTAGTCCTTGTGGAGACCACATTCGGTCTTTTGTTGACCAGACCAACGACCAGAACGTTCGTCACCACCATTAGGAGCATGAGTAGAATGCCAATCACCAATAGATTTATAACCTTGGTCAATTAAGGCGTTGTAAGGGACCTCGTTTGCACGAATGTAAGTCCAAACTTGTTGGAAGTCCCAGTAAGCGAGAGGGTTTAATTTGATGAGTCCGGTACCATCTACTTCCAAGATAGGAATAGCTTCACGATCGCCCTTTTGACTACGACGACGACCCGTGATCACAGACTTGACATTGAGTTCTTCATAAGCACGACGGGCAGGTTCGACTTTAATCAAATAATCGTAGGAATCTTCATCGGTCTCCCATAATTTTTGGCCATATTCGGTTTCAAAATCAGCGGTGGTTGTGCATTGCATGGGCTTGAAAACCTTGAGGGGAACGTTGTAAGTTTCCTTGCATCGTTCGGCGAGTTCCAATGTCTCTTTGAAATGGTAAAGTGTATCCAAGAAAATCAATGGGACGATATGGCTTTGGTTGCGATCGACGCTGATCTTGTTAATGATATCAAGAGTAGCAAGACCGGTTAAGCCAAAAGCAGTAGTTTGATACAAGTTAGGCAAACAGTTAATAGCCCATTCAAGCACTTCTGTAGGCTCCAATTTTGCGAGGTATTCATTTAATTGCTTTAAAGTCTCTGGGCTCAAATCAGCACCTGATTGGATTCTAGCATTCATGGTTGTAGAAGGCATTTTTATTAGATGAGGAATTATATGGTTTTTTTCAATAAAAGAGACATTTAAAATAGTTTTCTTCTTGGTATTTATATGCTTGGGCGGAACGGAGACTTGTAGAGCTTGGCCCCCAATTTGGAACTAAAGTATTATGTAGAGATGATATTCCAGCCAATAATATCCAATTGAAATGGCGAAAATTATGAAATACTCTCGTCAACGAGCTTTCTCGAATCCCATTAACAGGTCTGAGTCGCAATCGCTCTTAATGTGCGACCGTGATTCGTAGTCGCATTATAAATTACGTATTGCTTAGATTTGTTGAGCAAAAATGTCCAGTTCATCAAAATGTCATGGCATGATTTGCCTCTCCCTCTCTCCCATCAGCTAATTTCACAGTCCGGTTTTTTTTTATTTTATTTATTTATGAGCTCATCTCGATTAATCAGCCATTCTTTCACTGCATTTGTAAGATGAGGATCGATTGTTAAGCCATCAATTAATCAGCATTCCATGGGTATCCATTGAAAAAAACTTAGAAATGTGGGTATTTTACCTTACTTTACAATGAGAACTATCCCATAGAATATACCTCAATGGATTTTAATGATTTCGTTATTGTTTGTTAAATACTACCCGTACCAAGTATTTTATTGACCAAAAGCCTTACATCACGTCGCGTCATTTTAAGCGAGGATATTATTGGCTCAGATCAAATACGCAATTTTTTTATATCTTGGGCTTTCATGCAGAAGATAAACCTGGTCATTTTTTTTTCCTTCTATGATTTCACCAATCGTCTAAATAGGTTCATGATACGAGCAGACAAATGCCTTAACATATCAAGCAATTGTATGCGACCGATAAATAATTAAAAACGTATCCAGTCTATAGATGTCAAAAATAGATGTTTGAAACTGCGTGCACATTGTTGTCCCGAAACATATTCAAGGCTGGGAAATAAAAAACTTTTTTTTTAAAGTTGCATAGATTTCGTACATTTAAGGATGATAACCATCCTGCGCATTACAGATATTCCATATTTGATTCTGTCTATCGCTTAAACCTTTTTGTTTTATGGATCGTCCTATTGTAACAGCATACAAAATCTCTTTGACCAATGTGGCGTTTTATGAGAAACTAAAGAAATGTTGATCGGATCGACCTTACAACCTCTGACAGACAGCGTTGGCGTAAGTGCGTTTCTACAGTATGTGACAGTGTGGAAGACTGATTTTTTAAGCAAGAGTAACATTCTTACTTGAGGAAATTAGAAAAGAATACAAATGAATTATTGTTTATTTTTTCTGCTGTCCGATAAGAAACCAGCTTTCTCTGCATTCTACAGCTTGTTTCCTGACAAGACGTTTCTTATCATCTAAAGATATCGAGATTGATTTTAAAGTATCCTTGACGTGAGGCAAAACCAGATCACGAGACATGTTTCTACATACAAGATCTATACATTTTAAGGCTGCAATACGCACATGCATGGACTTTTCATTGGGCCCAATCAGGGCGATAAAAGCAGGCAGAAGCGTGGAGATATGTTCAGTCATTACATCGGTTGCCTGACCAAGAGCAAACTCGAACAAGTCAAGTGTGGACAATTTTAAGACGGTATCGGGAAACGATGAAGATCGAATTAAGAGTGGTACGAGCTAAGATAAGAATTTAATACCAAAAACATACTAATAACAACAAATAGAAAGTTTACTTACGGGAGGCAATTCGTCAATTAGAATGGATTTAGGGACATTTTTCAACAAGTATGCGACGGCAATAAGATAGTTCAATTTTTCATCTACAAAAAGGTCATAAGTATCTGTCCCCTCGCTTAGATGTTGTGTAAAGATTACCTTCTGCGTTCACAGCATGAAAACTGTGAAGCAATTTGGGCAAAGAGTATGCCATGAATTTTTGTTTATGTAAAAACTACAGAAAACAATTGAATCAGGGCGGGAATGTTTTTTTAAAAAGGATGATGTTTCGTTTTCTTTACCGAGACAGTTGCAAAGCATTGTTTGTTTAAACATAACGGGTCGTCACCAATTAAAACGTCAAATCCACTAGAAGATTGCTTTCCAATCACTGGGTTGGGGATCCATTGAATGATTGAATCTGTCATTTCAAACCCTTTTTTATGTGATCGAGTGATAAGGGCTTTGGCGACCTAATAAACCACCGTTCAAAAACAGAAATATACAATTATCAAATTCACCACGTACCCAAACATAAACTGTTAATGCAGCGAGTGACTTTACTTGGACAAGATCTTGCAACCTTGCCACCAAAGTCTCTAAATAAGATTTAAATGTCTCTTCTACCAAAAATAATATAAAATGTTAGCCAGAACATTTAGGAATTATTTACATATTTTACCATCTTTCCATTTGTTGATAATGGAAGCAATCATTCTCGATAAAGAGATGACTTGAGTTTCGTTTTGACTTTTTAATGCCTCGCCTACAAGCTCATCCAAAAACGACTCTGTTGATTCAGTGGGTAAAACCACATCTTTTCGCAGTGCACAAATCATTGTACCGAATATCTGTGTGCATGGTATCTGAGATTCAGGAGCGTTTGCTAAAAGTGGACAGAATGTTGCGCCAGAATGAATGTCCAGGATCTGGAGGTTGCCCTCCTTGAACAACTTGAACATTGTTGAAATATAGTCATGTTGTTCACTAAACAAGATGTGTTAAAAACTTACTCTCCATCGTTCTACTTTTTTGTTTTTGGAAGGTACCTTGCTGTCAAATTTTTTAATACAGAAACGATGATCAAGTATACAATCTGCATAATATCATCACTTAAAATAATCGTATTTTTCTTATCGGAATCTAATGAGGCGGCGATAATGGCATGAATAAGCCTTGGTAAAAGTGTTTCTGTACAATTTTTCAGATCGCTGTGTTTTTCGGCATCCTTTGACTTTATAAGATTTGACAATGTAGTTATCATTTCGGCAGCATATTTTTTATCTTCATCTTATTATACAAAAAAAAAAAAAAAAAAAAAAAAAAAAAAACCTTTTAGTTGATGCAAATCATGAAAAAAGAAAGTCTACTTACTATGTCCACAAATGATTAAAAACTTTTGTAGTAATTGCTGCTCAACGACCTTGTAGATAGCAGGAGGTGTGCATAATTTTTGAATGGTTTTTAATGTGAGTTTATATGGTACACGGCCTGCACTACCGGATGAAGAGAAATCAGGCAAGAGATTCATCAGTACTGGAACTGTGATGTGTGTAACAAGTTCGGGGTCCATTGTAGATATTTCAAATAGTGACATTTCGACCGACATTCTTAATTTTTCCTCTTGTTCTGTTTCAAGCACGCTATTCAATGTCTGAATGCACGTACCTCTCTTTACGTTTGTTTAGTAAGAAGGTAACTAGTTATTATTTGACTTTTTAAAAAGCAACATACCTCGATTCGAGTCATATAACCCTTTAGTACACAAAGTAATCCAAGACCGAGTATACCCATCAAACGAACCTCGGGATGATCACTTGAAGATTTAATGGCCGCACTGAATATTTCTGTCAAACGATCTTTATAAGAAACCAGCACTGAATCTTGGCTTACGTCCACTAAAAAAGAAAAAACTATTATTATCTTTCTCTCTGAAACCATTTTTCCATTATACCATCTTGATCATTTCCTGAGGCAGAGCCAAATACGATTTTTCTCGCTTGAATGATGGCTACCATTGTACACAAGATTAAATAACGTTGCTTCATCTCCTCGTTGTCTCTGTATTGACGAAATAACATTGGGATGATAGAGGCTTCAATCAAGGCATATGCGAAAGCTATTTAAACGCATAAATATTAAAAAAAATAATACTTCTTTTCTCATGTGTATAGATACTTTACGGGATGCAGAAGCGGCAGCACGTAGCACCAGACTAGCAGGTTTGACAGTATCTTCGTCCAATTCATCAAGTAAACCGATACAGTCGTCAATTAATGGCTTTAATACATCGGTGACTTGAACATCTTCGGTGGTAGCGTTTAATGTGATTGCCTTTGTTAAGGCATGTATAGCGTCCAATGAAGGGTCACGTAAAGCAGGATCGGGACTTCCGTTGACGATTTCTACTTTGACGGCATCGAATAATTTGCGGCCTAGCGGTAAAAGTTCTGTGGCACCATAGACGGGTGCACAAGCTGTAATTGTCTCTAATGAATCTTTCTAACAAGCACGTTATATAAGGGGAAATTTTAAAAAAATTAAGAAAGGAAGAGAAAATTACCTTTGCGCTTCCAGAAGTTGTAGACATTTTCAATAAGATGAGTGGCAAAGCTAATTTTGAAAATAAAGGAGTGGAAGCCATACATTTTCTGAGATTGGATTTGAGGTCTTTGGCAGTGATACCAAATGGATTGTCTGGAGGAGGACGAAATGTGATTGGGAAATAACAAAATGTGGCATCGAATAATTCTTGAACATGGTTGGAGATATCCAACAACTTTGCCATCTTTTGAACAATGGCATAAACAATCATTAAATTACGAGGATCTTTTTCGCCAGTCATGGATCTAGCAAACCCGCTAATGAATGTATCATTGACCAGTTTGACATCTGTGCAGTAAAAAAAAAAAAAAAAAAATTGGTCTCAGCTATATTTAGATCGGGGTTTTTGTTTACCTTCACAGTGATAATCTAAAATGTTCTCGAACACCTGATATGTGGCATTTCTGGTAATATGAGGAAAAGATTGAAGGTATACTTGATTCATAATTCTGTTTAAAAGATGGTGTCAGTAATTTTCTTTCTTCTGACGGTGATATTTTACCCTTCGATGGCGGTCTTTGTACAAACAGTATTGAAATGGTCGAATTTACCAGTTAATGCAATGAAACCTGTCATTAAATTAGGTACGCTAAATTGATCTGATAAGCGACTAGTATAAAATTTAACAAGCACATTCACTAATTAAAAGGGGTATTCAGTCAATAGGTTGTTTTCCTTCTTGTGCTTATTTATGCACTGACCTGTTGGTTCCGTCAATTCTTCTTGATGACAATGCTCAATAGCATAGGATAACAAACATGTCGCTAAAGGGTTTGTAATAAGGAATATTTAGTTTTTCTATCTGACAGGTAAAAAAAAGGAGGACAGAGATTACATTTCGATCGTATGTTGCTATCGTTATGAACAAGGTATTCCCCCATAGATTGAATCAGGTTGATTAAATTTGTCTTCACATCTCCGGTATTAACAACTGATAAAGTAATAGATGTAAGTGGGTGTGAGTGGAGAATTATGGCAAATTTAACACCTACGCTCCATAACACTTTCAGCTGATTTTTTAGCATTGCTAGATGACTCGTTTTCAGATATCATATAGTCCGTTACGTGTTTCCCAAGATTGTTATCGCTCATGTTTTTTTTAAAAAAAATGGTTGGATAAAAAAAGAAAAAAAGGAACGAAAATAATCGCTACCAAGATGGGTTAAATAACTATTGAGACGGAGTGTTAAAAGCTGTATTTTGTTTACAGAAATAAAAAAAAGTGACTTGATATAAATACTCCCCAAGTATCCCTGTTTAATTTTTTTTTTTTTTTTTTTTGTCTTTCATTGACAATTGTGTAATGACGAGCATTCTCCGTGTAAGTTCATTGAAGAGAACTTAATAGCTCCAAGTATCTTATGCCTATCTTTTAGAGTTCTCAAAAGTGTTTAGCTTTGCATAAACGTAGCATGGCTACCTCGCCACTCAAAAGTAAAATAGCTTTTTATCGTTTAATTTTTATCTCGACTTACAATTATTCACAAAATAGAACAAGGAAAGTGGTGCGAGAATTTAACAAAACCAGTGGCTGCTGATATGATTGGTACGCCTGATCCAATTTCAAACCTTCGACCTGTAAAATATTATATACCTGAGAATGAAACAGCCGACGAAAAAGAATGGAGAGAGTCTTGTATGAGAGTGGATAAATTTAATGAGGATTTCTGGCATCATAATAATACAATGTTTGTCCAAGCAAAGGCAGATTATGAAGATAATTGTAAGCGTAGAAATTGCAAAGACGTTATAATAGGCTAATGATAAATATAGTAAAAGCAAATGGACAAGAAGTGACAGCCGAAGCATTGTCAGTGTTTTATAAAGACTTTTTAAATAAGGCCTACGATCGACAAATGGAATACAACCGTACTTGGTGGAAAATGAATGTTGCTCAATTATACCCTGGATTTAAAGCCGCTATCCGCTCTTTAAAGTCCAAGAACGACACCACACTTTCTGCTCAGGTCAAAGGCAATGGATTCTGGGAAAAGAGCTTCGAATCATAAGAGAATTTTTTTATATAGAAGAAATAAACAATGTTTTTTATTTACAAGTTGGATCCTCTTTGCAAAATCTTGTTCACTTTGGTAGCTTCCATGTATTCCTTGACCAAATTACTGATGCCCTTAAATTTCTCATGTTTGGCATCTTGGACCAATTGGAAAAGAACGGATTCTGAAGTGGTGATAATTGCACCAGCAGCTTTCATGCGCTACAACAATATACGATTAATCACTTTTTATCATTCCCCTAGAAAAATAGGACTTACTGCCACCGCAATATCAATTTCAGGATAGTTTTGTGATGATACACCATCAGCAATAACATGAACATCATAGTCGTTTTCAAGTAACTCAAGTGCTGTTTGAAGAACACAGACGTGACTCTAATAATAAGGTTTGTCAGCTTTCACACGACCTAGTTATGTTATTTGTTCCGTTTTCACCTCAATGCCCAACAAAAGAACTGATTTCGTCTTGTTTTTTTCCAAAACAGAGACAACTTCAGGCAAATACATGCTGAACTTGGTCTTGGGAATGACAACAGCGGCATCAGAAACATCCAATTCAGCTACAGTTGGTCCAAATGCTAATATACATTCAAGTCAAACCATCAGTCCCTTTCTCTTTCTGCATGCAGAAAAAACTTGGTTTTTACCTTTGGGGTATTGTTCTGTGACAACTACAGGAATGTCCAAAAGCTTACTTGCTTTAATCTAATAAGGAAACACATGAATATAAGGTTTTATTTACTATTCGCGTGCTTACCATTTTCCCAGCAACCGAGATAACAGAAGGGTATTGCCAGATAAGACCCTTAAAACGTTCTTGCACATCGCAAACGAATAAGGCACTGGTTTGGGGAACAAGTTTAGTAATCTTTTTAATAGACATTTAAGAGTAAAAGAAGGTTTTAATATTATTATTTTTTTGGTGGGAATATTCTCTCGCACAACCTTATAAGGGCGGACTAAATCTACAAAAACCATGCGGGAAAAGGGAGTATGCAATTGGCTAAGTCTAAGCAACTCTGCCCTATTAGGGCGTATGATGTAAAAAAACTCCCTTATATGTATTACATGCGTGAAAGGTAGATCCAGAACTTGGTTCTCCTTATATAAAAATCTATCAGTTTTCTTTTCCTTTCTTTTCCTTTTCTTTTTATATTCCAAAATAAACAAAAAAGTAAAACTTTAAATATATGGTGTCCGGCAGTGCTGATTATGAATATCTTTTAAGTCTGCGTGCAGTACGTGAAAGGTGTTTCCGGGTTCAAGAAGCAGCTGTCAGGAACAAACTAAATCATTTTGATATTGACCCGAGTAAATTACAAGATATGGTGCAATTTGTAGTTTCATTAATCAAGCGGGATTATCAAGACGATACGTCCAAAATACCTTGTCATGGTCGCTGGAGACATTTTGATGTTGAAGGTAGACCTCGCATTCAAACATTGATTCAGAGCTGGGCAAATCTCGGAGTTGACGCTCTCGAACAGACTAGACGGGTTCTGGACTTGTTTGTGGTGGCTGTATTATTAGATATCGATCCTCGTGGTTGGGTCTATCAAGAAAAGACCACAAATCGAACTTACAAGAGAAGAGAAGGTATTGCTGTAGCCGTTCTGGACATGTATATGGCAGGTGTCTTTTCAATGAATCCTAATCAGCCGCATCGAGTAGACTGTAAGTTACCCTGCTTCATTTAAAGTTTATTAAAATTAACTTTGCGTTCAAATAGCAGAGGCGCTATCAAACTTGACTATGGACATATTATTGACCGGGTTTCAAACAAAAGTGTTGGTTGGATTGCAAGATAGACTTGAGTTATTAAAAAATCTCGCATGCGTTTTACGGGATCGACCTGACTATTTTGGTGGAGAAGAAGGGCATGTCCCTCGCCCAGGAAATATGATGGGTAAATAAAATATATATGAAAAAGAAGGGGGGTTTGTTGTTTGTTTACTTATTTGTATTTTTAGATTATTTACTATCTCATCCCACAACAATTAAAACTAAGAAAGGACCCTTAATTCATTTAGAAACCCTGTGGCCTGTTGTACTTGAAATTGGAGAAATGTGGACTATTCAACAAGAAAAAAGCAAAGGTGGCACGGTGGGCTTGGGTGATGTTTGGGAGTGTCCTGCTTTAGCTGGAGGAGGAGATCAGTTTGTAGCTTTTCATAAATTATCTCAATGGTTAGTGTATTCATTGATTGAGCCCATGGAAAAATTACTGGGAGCTATAATTGAAGGAACAGAACAATTGACACCCCTTCCTGATTATTCCAATGGTAAGTCCTTCCCCCCTTTTTTTTTCTTATATGTCTCCCTTTCTTCTATTAACTCACATGTTAATATAGGCGGTTTACTCATTGATACTGGATTTATCACTTTAAGAAAATCAGACTATGATCGTGGTATTCAAAACTACCATTTAAACTCTCTTTTACCTGGACAGCCCAAAGTTGAAGTGGCTCCTATGTTTGAAATGTCCGATCCAGTAGTTGTAGAATGGCGTGCCCTAACTACAGCTTACTTGGATCTTGTCGCTGAGCGCGTGCGCTCGGTGATGAAATTAAATAAGAAAACATTATCATTGACTCAATTAATCGAAGGTGGAACAACCAGTGTAAGTCTTATAATATTCTCCCTGTTTTGCGACCCCTTATAAGTAACAAACATAAATCATAGGCTGGTAAAGAATTGGCAGAAATATCTCGTCCCAATACTCAGGAGTCACCTATTGTCATCATGGTAATTTTCCCCTCTAAACCCCTTGTAATAATCCATATATTGACAGAAAATATTTATTCTTAGCATGAAAAGAGAGTGATCTTTTAAGGAGATCATGCTTATAGAAATCTATTTAATAACGATACTTCTACCAGGAGAGTCTTCTTCTATTCCTTAATTCAACAAAAGGGAGTATCCATGGATATTTTACAATACAATAAATAAATCATAAAAAAAAAAAAAATTAAATGGCATGATTGTCTTTCCATTGGATTTCTGCCACGTATTTCATTTTGAAAGGTGCATGAAATAAGCTGTAACTGTACAACTTTCCTCCTCCCCCCGCGCTCCCATTTATACTACCTAGCCAAATAAAGTTTGATCTTATGACGAAAGTTAAAAGATCTATTATTATTGGCGGCATCACTGAAGGCATCATTGGCTACATACCCATCTACTAAGACGAAACCCAAGTTACACAGCAAACTACCTACTACTGGATCAAAAAAAAGAAAAATTAAAGCCATACTAATTCTTCTTGCATAAGTCCCTCTTCTTGTTCTTGTTATTTTAAAAAAAAATGACATTCACTCATTGTTGCATAATCCGAGATTATTTTTTTTGACAGGCATGAACTAGAGGGAAAGATCGGGGATGACTTTTTAAACAATTGGATTGGCTAAAAGAATGTTGCAAATTCTGTTTGGACCAATCCTAGTGCAGGAAGTATTTGGTAGAAAGAACTACGTGCTGTTTATCCTTGATCTACACTATAAAATTCTGTGTTTTTATGTATTAGGCAACAAGAAATAATTGAATATAAAGACTACTGAATTTACTTGCAATACTGCCTATTTATTTATACCTTTTACTAAATAAAAATAATTTTAAAAAAAAAGATCAAGATGATCAAAAACAGATTGGAAGTCACATCGTTAGGCACGAAAGTGTAAAGCCAAGTTGTACAATTTAAAAATGGGTTATATAGACAGGATGATGTCCTACTCTCTTTCCTTTTTTCTTTTCTCTTTTCTTTTCTCTTTTAACTCCAATTAAATATGAAAGTTACTGATAAGATCACTAAAGCCGAACAAGAAGGACGTCCTTTCTGGTCCTTTGAATACTTTCCTCCCAAGACCCCTCAGGTACGAAATCCATCCCATTAGAATAAAAATAAACCCGCATCTTACAGGTTTTAAATTGATTTTCTCTTTTTTTTTTCAAACAATAGGGTGTTCAAAACTTGTATGACCGTATGGAAAGAATGCAACGTTACGGCCCTGAATTCATTGATGTAACTTGGGGTGCTGGTGGCACCTCTGCTGATTTGACTACCGAAATTGTCGCTACTGCTCAGTCTGTCTATGGTTTGGAAACCATGATGCATTTAACCTGTACCAACATGCCTATCAAGCAAATTGATGATGCTTTAGAGGTAAAAAAAAAAAAAAAAAAAAAAAAAAGAAAAAAAAAATGGTGCGTGGAGACATGAAAACTAATGTAAATGTAACACATAAATAGGCCGCAAAGAACTGTGGTTGTCAAAATATTCTTGCTTTGCGTGGTGATCCTCCCAAGGGACAAGAAAACTGGGAGTCTTGTGAAGGTGGATTTGAGCACGCTGATGATCTTGTACGTTACATTCGTCAAAAGTACAATGATTATTTCTGTATTGCTGTTGCAGGTCACCCTGAAGGCCACATTGATAATCCTGATAAAGAGGATGATTTGTTACAATTGAAGAATAAGGTTGATGCAGGTGCCGACTTGATTGTCACTCAACTTTTCTTCGACATTGATTCATTCTTGACATTTTACAAAAAGGCCCGTGCCATTGGAATTACTGTCCCTATCTTGCCTGGTGTCTTCCCCATTCAAAATTACACTGGACTTAAGCGTGTCATTTCCTTCAACAACAACTTCGTGCCCCAATCTATTTGGGATGCTCTTGAACCCATCAAGGATGACGACACAGCTGTAAAGGAGTACGGAATCAACTTGACTGTTGACTTCGTCAAGAAGTTCCGTGAAGTCGGTATCAATGGTTTCCATATCTATACATTCAATTTAGAACGTTCTTCTCGTATTCTCTTGGAGCGTTTGAATTTGATGGCTCCCGTCGAAAGTGTCAAGCCTTTACCTTGGAACCCTTCTCTCACTACAAAGCGTGCCAAAGAAAACGTTCGTCCCATCTTCTGGAAGAACCGTGCAAAGAGTTATATTCAACGTACTGAGACTTGGGATGAATTCCCTAACGGTCGCTGGGGTGATTCTCGTTCTCCTGCTTTTGGTGAGCTCGATGGTTGGGGAATTAATCTCAAGTACCCCGTAGAACAATGTATTGAAATGTGGGGCACACCTACCACTGTTGACGACATTGCTCAAACTTTTGCTCGTTACTGTAAGGGTCAAATTGCCGGTATTCCTTGGAGTGCTCAACAATTGGATGCTGAAACTGATATTATTCGTCAACGTTTGGCTGCCATCAACATGTTGGGTTACCTCTCCATCAACTCTCAACCTGCTGTCAATGGTGTCAAATCTTCTCACAAGGTTTACGGTTGGGGCCCCAAGAACGGCTATGTCTTCCAAAAGGCTTATCTCGAATTCTTTGTTTCACCTGAGAAGTTGGATGAATTGATTGAAAAGGTCGGTAAAGATCACCAAGTGACTTACTACGCTGTCAACAAGCAAGGCGATCTTCGTACAAATACCCAAAGCGATGAGCCCAATGCCGTTACTTGGGGTGTATTCCCTGGTAAAGAAATTGTTCAACCTACCATTGTTGAATCAGTTGCTTTCTTGGCCTGGAAGGACGAAGCCTTTGAGCTCTGGAGTAAATGGGCACGTATCTATGACCGCGAAAGTGAATCTGCTGAATTAATTTTGGACGTTACCAAGAGTTGGTACTTAATCAATATTGTTCACAACGATTTCCAAGATGAAAATGGTATCTGGAGACTTTTTGATTTAGAAATCGATGGTGAAATCTCTCGTAAATTGTTAAACAATGTTGCTCGTTAATAAGCTGACATTACCCCTCTCACCTCCCCCCTTTTTTTTATTATCTACTGTAATTGTATTCAACATGCCCTTTCTATATATATTTTCACATCCCCCATCTCCTTTATAATATCTTTCTCTTTTTTTTTGTACGTATATAGTATTCAACTACCTTTGATGGTTCTCATATTCCCCCTCTTATATACAAAAATTAAAAATATCTTTTTACTAAAATAATGCACAAAAAGATGACTTCCTATTTTCTCCAAATGATATACAATCTACTCCAGTTTGTAAAATTTATCATGCAATAACGTATTCTCCTCGTTTCGCTTCTGTGGAAAAAGTTTATCGAGCAGGACACTTTTTTTTTTTAATCGAACACCTAACCTAATGGAAACAAGTTGTCATAGTTTATATTAAGTCTAAGAGACTCCTCTTGATATCTACAAAATAATATGGCTACATTAATTTTCTCCTTGCTTTTGACAAGTATATTAAAACAGATCCGTAGATCTTTCTCTTAGTATGTACCAATGGCATATATTTCTCAGTGCAAATGTCGTTATCGTCGGGCCTGTTTTATCAAATAAGTGACGCCTACATAACAGAAATTGGAAAAGTGATTACCATGTATCCATTTCAGAGTTTGCTTATCTACACTGATGTAATACTTGGCGGATAATAACATATTATTAAAAAAGTATTTAACTCCTACAGCTTTTAAATATCAGTCCAGTTTTTATTGATGGTAAATATATTTTAAGCAATAGAATCAACGTATGTCTGCTTAAGACTTTTCGAACAATATCATTCTGCAACCAAAGACTGTACTCGTTGTGCATACAAAATAATATTTATCATTTAAAATATATAGCATAATACTCTTAATAAAACCCTCGTGATGCTACTGAAAGAAATGTTACTAGCATCAGGTTGGACTTACAGCCTCTTATATGAATTCAAATGAAGTGGTCGTATACGTAGATATGAGTAAAAGGTTTAAATAGAATATGGCCGAAACAATATGTTTTCTTGTCACGATTGACCAAATATCTCGCCATTAGGTAACTCAAGTTGACTCCCGATTACTGAATTTATGTTACACTAAAACTGGGAATATTAATATCTTCTGTGGTGGGGTCATCTGCAAAAGAGATGTCAACAATCTGTGCATACAAGACCCTGAAATTAATTCCACGTGCAAAAATGCAGTATTTTTTATTTATTTTATCAAAATCAGTTTGAGGGGAAGCAGGTATAGAATTCACACAGAACTCGTAAACTTGTATAAACCCTTTTTATAGATCGCCAGCGATAAAATGAATAAAGAGCCGAAAGCAGCGAGAATGCCAATGAAAAAGGTCATTTCATAACAGGCTGGACCATAACAAGCACCTGAAACGGCTCCTTGTTTCTTGGACTCAAGTTCATAATATGTACCAAACAATACATTGAACAATTGACTGCCTATAGCCGGAGCGCATAGTAACAATCCCCAGTTACGAGCAAAGGCCTGGGTTATTTTTAGTCATGTTAGCATAATCAAGAAAAAAAAAAAAAAAAAAAAAAGAAGTGATAATATGTATACCTTTTGACCAAACTCACTGATGGTAGCAGGCGCAACACCAAACGCAATACCGTAAACAATGGCGGTCATGATAGTGCATAAAATTAAATCGTCTGCAGTGGACACAAAAGTGATGAGGACACTCATAGAGATCACAAGACCGACAGCTGCAGCCCAAAAGAACCACAAGCGGTGCACGCCGGCCCTTCTGAGTACATCACTGAGAGTACCGAAAACCGCTCTAGACCCACAGTTTGCAATACTAAAGACAGAAACATGAAAATTACGTAGATGCTGAGCTTCACCAATAGACAAGTCTGAAGGGGATAAAGAAACGAGCAATTGACCAATGTTTGCTAGATAGACGTAACCAAGACCCAGAATGACTAATAATGAAAGTGCTAATGCAAATCCAACTGGGTCTGAAAAGAAGGCAATACCAGAGATAGCAGTTTCCTCTTGTATATTCATTTGCTTTTTCATATGAGTAAGATTATCAGCAGAGACGACAATTGCGTTTTTCGATAAAAGCGGTCTATCTTCTTCATCTTCTTCGAATTGGGTGGACGAAGTACTAAAGCTGCTGATGCTTTGAGTATAGCTATGGTGATTTAAATTCTGGGAGATAAGATCATCTTTTCTGTGAACAAGATCAACTGACAAATCAACGGCTTCTTCTGAATGAATTGGACCTAATACAAACGAACCAAGAAAGACAATGATGGAAACGACAACCCCGACAAAGAGTAAGAAATGGAAAGTGCTCGAGTCATCTGCCTTGGATTTAAAGTATCGGTCATTAATTTGAGAGAATACAAGCCCGCTGATGCCTAGAGATGCACTTGTGAGCCCCATACTCATTCCTCTATGAGACTTGAAATTATGTGCCTATGTATACAGTCCAATTAGTATGGGATTATCCCTGGAAGACTGGACAAGGGAAATAATATTGTACCTGTGAATCAAGGGCGCATATGTATGAAGCAGCACCAGCAGCACCGGTGCATGCCAAATAAATGGAACATAAAACATAATGGCTTGAAAGGTATCCTGCATAAGTCTGGGCTAATAAAAACAGCCCAGTTAAAGCAGAAAGGGAAGCTACTCTCAAGGTACTGATTTTAAGTTAAGATACGATGCAATAAATGGGAATTATGATGAATTTTCAATTACTTTTTAATTCCTAAATTCTCTACCAGCCAAGCACATAGTGGTCCAGAAAAGGACACACCAACAAATGTAGCGGTACTGACCATACTATTTTCAATACCATTCCAATGAAATTTATTTGTCAATGAAGTACCATATGTTGGATATATGTACTGTGGTCCAGATACATTTGCTACAGCTAATGCAGTAACAAACGATAGAATTAAAATCTTTTTATTCTCCATCTAAAAAAAAAATAAAAGAGATAAAGGGAAATCCAAAAAAAAAAAAAAAAAATCAGAAATTACACAACTTTTATATCATATCTTGTGCTGCATGAAAGCATCATCCGGAACTACTATAACTTTATCCCCCAACCCCCACCCACCAATTGCCCCTATATTTTTCCAGCTGTTATATTTTAATCGAGAAATATGATTCTTATTTATTAAAAGAATAGCATTGCGAATTAATTTATTTTTGGGCCTTGAGAACCTTCTTGACAATCTTTTGCTCTTCAATTAAGAAGGCACGGACAATACGGTTTCTGACACAGTGGGCACAACGAGAGCCACCATAAGCACGAGAGACATGCTTGTTGGTCTTGGAGACGGTAGCGAACTCACGAGGACGGAGAGCCTTGATCTAAATAATTATAATCTTTAGCCTTCCATTCTCAAACAAAAACCCCCCAAATTCATAATTAACTTACACCGGCGAGAGCTTCACCACAGTCACCACAACGAGGAGCCTTTACGGGCTTCTTCTCGTATTGGTAGACAAGCTTTCCACCTAATTGAAAAAAAGTTTAATTTCTAAGTCTGACATTATTTCTTGTTTGTCTGAATTTACCGGGAGTCTTGACAGCGCGAACACGGTTGGAACGGGTGTTGTAAGAACAACGACGTCTATATGTAAGTCTCTGAGCCATTGCTGATAATTATCTAATGGTGATGATTTTTATAAAAGTGAAATTGTCGAATGATGATTTGGTTGCGAAAGATAAAAAAAAAAAAAGTCCAATTTAGTAATCCATTCTCGTATCCATCCATGTAAATGCTTCAATATCGTAACAGCATTAAAAAAAAAAAGAGCTTCATCCATACCTCCCAAAAGCAGCAATAGAATGAAAGGAAGATTTCATCCTTTGCCCCCTCTCCCACAGTAGTTCTTTGCTGAGCCAATACCCTATAGCACACCTCAATCAAAACCATCGCACACTACAATTATTGACAATCCGGCCCGGATTGTTTACCTATTCCGACGAATGGTTTGACACAAAAAGTCACTTCAATCTCCGCCTTTCTCAAACGAATTGATTACATATTTCAGATGTTTTTACACAAGAAAATCTACCACTTACTTGCGTTTAAAAATCAGACACGGGGTAGCAGTTGTTATGTAATACCTAAACGATGCACTGTCTGAATTCTTTGAACGTAATTCAAAACAATTAAAAATGCAGATTAATGCTTATGTGTTGAACGAGCTTCTCGTGTAAAGACTTATGGAGGCTAAAAAGGCTTAAATGAGAATTTTGTCTCACGGTATGGCTATCAGTGACCTAATTTATGGTGATAGATGTCGATAGCTATTATAGTTTTTTGCAACATCAATCGGACGAAGTGGTTCCTTTTTTCAAAATAACTAATCATTTGTCATATATGTCCAGTCATTATGCTAGTGTTTCAACTGAAATAACGGAACATTTATAACTAAAGTTACCAAATCTTATAATATACTACAATTCATATAAAAAAATCCAGCGGAATTTACACTCCACTAAAAAATATTTCTAAAGGGGGTCTGGGGGGTGGGGCAAGCCCCACCCCCCAGGAACATAGAACGTTGCATAAGCATTGAGTGAATTATTTTCATTGGCTTTGGTAGTAAAAATTTAAACTGACATAAAATGTGGAGAATGATGATGGGTTATTGGTACGTTTACAGAGGGGGTTTGGGGGAGAATAAACAAAACACTACTGAAAATGTTGTTTATCCTAAATTACTCATATATGCTCCTTTTTGAGCTGGGCAAAACCTAAGATGCTCTCAGTCAAGAGGCACTACCATAAAAACAAACGTTAGACAAGTGTAATTCAAATGGTCAATAAAATTAGACAAATACCTTCATGCGCCAGAAGAACTTCAAGAAACGAGGAAGAGCGTCCAGTTTATCATCAATATCAGGCTTAATATACAGCGTATCTTCGAGCCACAATTCAAAGATCGGGCCTTTTGGCTCGAATCGTAAGCTCCAAAGACAGATATTTTCTCCTAAAATTATTAGATGAAGTAAGAGACAGAGCAATAGACGAAGGGACATTGTATCTTGCCTGTACCATGTACGAAAAAGACCTTGCATTTTTGGAATGCCTCCACAGTTGCCATAGGAAACTCATCAGCAATACTTTTCAACATTGCAAGAGCACCAAAAAGACCTTTATGATGATCAAATGCAATTTTTAATTTATCGATAGAACCAAAGCAACCCGATGTTTCAAGCAACACGATCTCGATATTTTTCAGACCATACAGCTTAATGATCCCATCAGCCGGATAGCTGTGGTTATCTTCTTTATATAACGGTATGTTTTTGGGCTGTTTACCCATAGATATCAATTGTGTTTCCCCAGGCCGGAATCCTGCCTTACACCAATCCTGACTTTCTTTTAACCAAGTAGTCACTGTTTCAAGAAAGGGTTATATAAATAGACAATTAAATGTTGCCTCTCCATCCTTGACATCTACAGTTGTAGTGTGGAAGTTATTTAGCTATATATATATATAGATCAGTATACATATTAAATTTAAATAATAGTATAAACTAGCATATGATTAATAAAGAGGTACTTACATTGCTCGAAATATACTTTCTAAAAAATGAATGCATCCCTGCTATTCACAGTTCGTGAGTTCCAAAAACTCAAGAACTCTGCCTAGGAGATCGCCCTCCTATAGCAAAGACTAGCCGCAGCCGCAATATCACAATATATATCTTTTTCAATTTAGCTTCTTTTCAAAGAAACAAGAGTTACTACTAAACAAACCTTTTTACGTGATCGGTTACTTTCATACGATAAAAGAAGTATGTTAAGGGAAAAGAAAAGGAGAATAATAAAGTGTGTGAACCAGCTTTATTTATAGATAAACAAGCTTATGTCAGGATGATTTCATTTGTCTATTTTATCATCCATAATGTTTGAGCCTTTACTTAAAATAGAAACACTTGCAAAAACCCCCCAAGCAAGTCAGAGCTTGGTAATTGTCTATATGTGTTTCAGTATTAACTTATAATGACAGTGAAGCAGATTTTATGGAAAACAGAAATCGATCATCCCATGAAGTTTAGATGATATGGCAAGTCAATCGACGTGTAGACCATCGCGTGATTCTAAAAAAATACGTTTATTTGAAAAAAATACGTTTGAAAAAAATAAAAAAATGAATCAGTAAGAAATTTTTTCAAAAATAAAGTTGACTTACAATCTCATTCAACAAAAAAGAACAATGTTGTTTGACTTTTTTTGGTATCTCTTTCAACTTGATGATCCTCTGAAGATTGTCAGAATACTCATAAACTATATGATTATAGTTTTTCAATTTATTTTTATAACATGTTGAAAAAAAATATTTTTCAAAGCACCATTCCTTCATTGGGTTTGATGAGAAGCTGATACGGCAGATAGGGGTGTAAATACAAGTTTTTTAGTATCATTGGTGAGCACAATGGGGTAAGCCAATGCTGAGTTGTCGATCAAAGAAATTTCAACTATGATGTAGGTGGTATCTTCTTTTGTACTTCGATAGGAAACCTTCTAAGCAACTCGTAACTTTAGGTAGGATTGTGTCTTATTCAAAAGATAAAGTTCCTTCATAACATTTGGCATTGTAAAAGGGTTCATGATTGAGATCTTCCGTTGACTTACCAGATGATTTTGTAACATGTGTAATTAATTCCACTGACAGTACTTTATCCTTCACAGACTCTACTATTATATTAACTTTTTTTTTTTTGCTACGCCCTTTAACAAAATGTAACAAAGCATGGTGTTTCTGATGGGCTCTTTAAGCACACATATTAAACGAGGACGTTGATCACAGTATCTGGATTTCATTTATCAAGAGCTTGCGCAATGTTCAGATAATTTAGAGCAGATTTAGTCCTTATAATTGGCCGGTCCTATCGAAGAACGGGTTTCTTTCTATTAGAAAAAGCTTCCGAATTTTTAATAATATTATCAAAGACAGGATGGGAGCCCACTGTGGGAGAATTAAGATTTATTTGGTAGGTGGTGTAGTATATATTGGCTTGTTTTTAGGAACTTCAGGGAATTGTAAGGTCTTCAGTTTCTCAGAAGCTTGCTTGCTCTGGAGCTTTTTCATGTATTCTCTCTGACGTAAATAGAAATAATCTTTTTGAAGGATAAATCGAACTGGTTGTTGGGGAGAGACAGGGGAACTAATAGCAGGAGGAGAAGATGTATCTTGTTTCTTTACGTCGGCTTGTTCTTTCTCTGCCTTTTCTTCTTTTTTTTCTTTTTTTTCTTCCTTTTTCTCTTTTTTATCTGCATCCTCTGGCTTTTTCTCGTCTTTTCCTCGCCATGATTTCCATGCTGTCCCGATACTCGAAACAAGATCAGATACACTATCACTTTCCACAGGTCGATTCACAAGCACTTCCTTTTTCAGCTCTGGACTTTTTGTCTTTGTACCACCCACTTTCGAACAGAAATTAAAATCCCCAAGATGACTTTTACAGGTGTAAAACCAATCTGCATTACTATTGTCGGCCAATGTCAAAACCACATTCGTAAACTTACTGCATACAAAGCAAGGCCTCTCTTGTGAAGTCAGGCGAGCAATGTAAAGATTCTGTAGACGTTGATTGTCACTCATTATGGAAAAAAAAGTAGAAAAAAGGAAAAAAGGCGGGCAAAATAAAGCTGTGCTTAAAAAAAACTATTTATTTTCCATTGTTGGGAGAATCCAGTAAGCAGTTACTGCACCTATAACTGTCCATCCTGTTTGAAGTTTTATATACAATGCATCATATTGCATTATTGTATTTTGTGCTGCTATGATACAGAAATTCCAGTTTAGTTTTCCAAGACGAACCGGAATCGAGCTTTTCCAGCTCTAAAGTCTTCAATAGCCTTGTTTACATCATCCATTTTATACGTTGTGATCCAAGGCTTGATCTTATTCTCGGCAGCAAACGCAAGCATGTCTTCCATTTCCTTGGGCGTTCCAATTTTAGAAGCATATACTTTGATTTGCTTATTAAACAGTGTGAATGAGTTCATGCCTGGAAGGTCCCATGTAGGAGAAAAGACGTTGATAAAGTGTCCATTTATTTTCAAGAGAGCAAAATAAGTGTGCCCTTTTTGAAGAAAACCAGATTAGTTTACATAATTATGAGACCCTAAAACTTTAAAACTTACATGCAAAATCAGAGCTGGTTCCTGTGCAAAGAATATGAGTCAAACCGTTATTGTATTTATCAAAGGACTCTTTGTCGTTGACACTGATGTAATCATCACAACCAAGTTCTAATGCAATATCACGCTTGGTTTTGTTATGAGATATTCCAATTACTTTAGCACCTAACGCCTTTGCAAATTGAACTGCAAAATGACCAAGACCTCCAATTCCCATTATTCCCACTACCGATTTTCCGGGAATAATGTTTGCGCGCCTCAAAGGAGCAAATGTCGTGATACCAGCACAGAAAAAAGTAGCGGCGATCTCACTTGTCATATCGTCAGGCACTTTAAATGTGAAACGATGATCGCCTCTCCATTTATCAGCAAATCCTCCATAGGTTTTATCACCATTAGGCCATCTTGAACCAAAAGTATAAAGGAAATCCCTTAGACAGAGATTTGGTTGTCCATCAAGACACGCCTCGCATTGATGGCAAGAACCTGATTGAGCTCCTACACCAGCACGGTCTCCCACCTTGAGATGCTTAACATTTTCACCAATTCTGGTTACAATTCCAACAATTTCGTGACCAAACACACAAGGAAAATCAGAAGGGAACCAATCCTCATCTAAAGCATGAACATCAGACGCACACAAACCACAGTGAGTGATATTCAATTCTATTGAATCTGCATCCCATTCCTTTAGTTTCAACTCCATTTTTGTAAAAGGTTTTCCTCCCTGAACACCAGCCCACGCGGTAAAGTTATCGTTAGAAGTAGACATGGTTGATTTTATAATTTGTTTCTTGATTTGAGTATACGGTCTGGGTTTACTGTTTATATATAACTTTTTTAAATGTACTCACGTTATTTTTGGATTAATTTTTTTCCTTTAATAGGAAACAGCTTACGTTCTTAATTTTTCAAATACGGTCAAGGCTTTGCTCTTTGGCAAACAGAAAAGGAAATGATTTGATGTAACAAGAAAAGGCTTTGCTCTTTTGCAAACCAAAAAAGAAATGATTTGATGTAACCAGAAATGGCACAGCTGCGGAACTATCGCTTAAAAATAGGGATTGGCATAATCCGTTTAAGGTTAATTACTTGGTAAAAACCAGTAAGTGTTTCATAAACGTGATTCCCATCCAAAAGATATACTACTTTAATTAAGACAGGGTAAAAATTTATTCTACAGTCATCTACAAACAAATTAATTAGGATATAGTCAAATAGATAGTGATTGTAAAGCTAACATTTATCTATTTAAAAAAAATTTGTTTCTAACGATTAGGTCTTCGTCTAAAAAATACAAGAATAACAAATAAAATATAGTTAAAAAAAAAGAAGGCAACTAGGATGCCAAAGTTTCGCCATTTGTTGGATGCATTCCAACCCATCATTGTCTGATAAAAATCAGGCCCTGAGCTGTATGTGCAATAACCACATTTTTCAGGTTGAACAGCCTCAGGATTATCCAGGTAGCCAGTCACCCCAGGGAAAGCAAAGAAATTCTTCATATATTCACCACATGTTTGATCAGGAGGAGGAGAAAAACGTAAAAGATCACGCTCAGAACAGACGACTTTGATATGCTCCAACTCATTTACTGTGAGCCCTTCAATATAATAATGAAACGGGTCAAGCCAATACATCCATGAACTCCAAAACCTTGGCATCTGGCTTGGGGGTTGCATCAAACCACAAAAGAGAATAAGAACGGATATAAAGAGAGGATTAATGACAGATGCCATAGTTGGAAGTTCGGCCACTGCTGCGATATCAAATCCTAATGTAACCGCCCAACATACAATCATTACAAATGTGACGTAAAAGTACCCACATGCTTCAGATGTATTTACCATACCGGCTGTCCAATAAAAACCAGCCATAAATATAGCAGCAAAGAAAAGAATATAAGGTATTTCAACTAACACAGCCGATATGCCAAACGGGATCCAACTGTAATAACGCGAAGCATACTCTCGACGGAAAAACATACGCTCAGTCATAAATTTGGGTTGAGCCATAATAATAATAATCATTGCCATAATAAAAGTACTAAAAAGAGCGAACACCTTTCTCAACATTTCAGATGAAGAATTCCCAAGCTTCCAAAAGGTGAAACCACTGACAAGTGCAGTAAACAAAATATTGAGAAATCTCCCAATGTTATATTGGGGAGAACGCCAATAAGCAATCCACATGCGACGCATAACTAGACGAAATTGAGTAGGAAGAGGTGTAGCATAAGTGAGAGCTGTTCGAGTTGGGTTTTTATCGGCTGTTTGATGGATCTCCTCAAGTTCAGCGTCCAGGGCCTGGGATTCAGCTGACCCTTTCCATACCTCGGCCCAATCAACCGAGGATTTTCCAGCTGTACCAGCACCGACCACTTGGAGGATATACTCCGCAGGATTAGCATCAGGGGAGCATTTAGGTCCACCTTTCGATTCGAAATAATCAATCATTATACGGGAGTCGGCACCAATCTCACCATGATAGGCTGTTTTACCACCCCGAACAAGTAGAAGTAAATGGTCAAAATGTTCGAATAAAATCGCAGAAGGTTGATGAATCGTGCACAATACTGGCCAACCAGCATCGGCAAGTTTACGAATAAACCGAATAATGTTGAATGAACTTTGCGAGTCAAGACCAGAGGTGGGTTCATCCAAGAAAAGCAGTTGAGGTTTACCGACTAATTCAATGCCTATAGTCAACCGCTTGCGTTCTTCCACAGAAATACCAAACCCGCTTTCAACCTGACCAATTTGGGCGTCCCCTATATCATCCATTTCAAGAAGTTGAATAATTTGTTCGACGTATTCATTTTTCTCTTTGACAGATACATTATTGGGCTGACGCAAGTAAGCCGAAAACCGAAGTGCTTCTCTGACGGTAACAGCAGGCTGATGAACATCCATCTGCTCACAGTAACCCGTGATTCGCTCAAAGTCGTTCATTATGATTTCATTATTCAGGTAAATGTTCCCTTCAACAACACCTATTGTCTTTCGTTTAGCCAGCACGTCCAAAAGTGTTGTTTTGCCAGCACCAGAAGATCCCATAAGTGCCGTTAGATTACCAGGTCTAACAATGCCACCTATATCGTTTAATAATTGAAGCGTACCACCTTTTATGGGAACAGTGTAGTTAACATGCTGCCATGAGAACGTAGTGCCGGTTGATATTGTCTCCATATTCTCGGTAATTTTTGATTGTCTAAGAATGCGCGCGTCTTCTTCAGCGGCAGTGCGAGGTTTGGGGGCTTTTCCAGGAAGATAAAGTTTCGTAAGAGAAGCGGCTTTGCTTAACCCAACAACCTCCATTGCCAGTGCTGTAAGAAATGTAAAGAAAACAAAGAATGCAACTACCACCACAAAATCAGGAGCCCACATTTGCCAAGGGGTAAATGTCAATGCATTTTGAAGGTAGCTGTCACCCATGACATAGTTCTCGCCAGGAACACCACCAACCATAGTACACACTTTATATCTCCAATCAGTGTATCCAGGTCCGTATGGAACTGAGCTTCCTGGACCATCACATGAGTAAACTTGCCCACTCATTTCATTTATCAAGATTGTCTTATAAGCATATGTCATTGGACTGATATAATATATCCAAAATAACCAAGGATGCATTTCATTATAGGTAATGGTATAGCCAGTGTAAGATTGCATACATACAAGCAAAACACCTGTAATCTGAGTGGCCAAAAAGAAACTGGAAGTAAGTGCACCAAACAAGCGAAAGAAGCCATTCATGCACATGTTGGTAAAAAACAAGGTCACCAAGAACGTAAAAAATCGACCTGCTGTTAAATTTAATCCCATCATAAAGTATGCACAAACCCCAAATAATACTACTTGAACAACTGCATATGGAATATCCATAATGACTTGTGCAATATAAAATGCAGAGGGTCGATAAAGTGCATACTGTTTGTGTTTTTCCAGGATGGGTCGGCCGTTTAGAAACCTCACAAGTTCTGCCTGTGAAATAAAAGCATTAAAGAGAACACTAAAAAAGAGAGCACCGCCACGAGATTGTGCACCAGCACCAGTTCTTGGGAGATTGAAGAAACAGGACGCCGTGATTAAGGATTGTATAAGAATAGTGCCATATCTGGATATAATATTCTGCCTGTCCTTTATGAGAAGATGATGCTGCCGAATCGTAAGAGCCTTTACTTGTTGATAAAACGATGCTATATACGGCGCTTTTTTCCCTGCACGTTTCTGATGTTCATCATTGAGAGCTTCTTCAAATTTGGTAGCTTTATTCTTTTCTCGACAATTATTTTTGTATGATTCAAGATCGTCCAGCATGTATTTTTTGATCTCGGATTGTTCGTACCTCGCTTGAAATTCAGAAGCATGTTTTGGTGCAACATCTTCAAATCCAGGTTTAACCTCACGCTCAATAGGATTGCAAAGACCAGTCAAGAAATCTGGAATGGACTTTCTTGGTGGACAAAAAAATCCAAGATCTTCAAAATACTTTTTAGCTCCCACTGATGGCCCAAAGTATATACAGTAACCTTCATCGAGCAGAAGAACTTTATCGAAGAGCTCAAAAATACTATTTGACGCCTGATAAAGTGTTGCTATTGTAGTGACATTGAAAACATCGGTGCCGATACGAAGAGAGCGAACATAGTCAAGAGCAGAAGCCGCATCAAGACCACGGGTTGAGCAATCCCAACAATTAATTGTACATCGAGTGGTCATTTGTTCGGCAATTGAAAGTCTTTTACGTTCACCACCGGAGAGACCTCGAACAAAGGCATTGCCTACCATTGTATCCATTTGCTTTGTTAAGCCCAGCATATTACCAAGCATATAAAGCACTCGATCAACAAATTCATTCTTAGACTGTTCGGGTAAACGCTTACCGGGGGTCTTTGTACGGAGGGCAAACTGTAGTGTTTGCTTTGTAGTGAGTGTAGGGTAATGTTGATCTTCTTCTGAGTTGTAACACACTTGGCCTCGGTACATTTTATCAAACTTTTCAGGTTCGATGCCACCGTAATTTACATCTCCTTCTACACTTGTGTAGGATCCTCTCATATTGGCAATTACCTTTAGAAAAGATGAACATCCAGCACCCGGACGTCCAAGAACCAACAACATTTCTCCATCTTTGCAACAACCCGTAATATTTTGAATAATAACTCTTTTACTGCCACTCGATTTTCGAAATAATTTCCAGAAAGATACTATACTCAACACTTGACTAAAAACTGTGGGAATAGTATACGCATCAGCTCCAAGCCCCTAATGAAGTTGGTTATTGAGAAAACTAATTTACGCGGTAACTAAAAATCTTGCTTACCTCGACATGAAGATTCTCCCAGGAAACACCAAGGTTTTTACCCTTATGCCCATTTTCATCAATTTGATGTTTGATACCGTGTAAATATTCATCTAAGTTAAAATTTTGAGCGTCGGCCTGACCTTCTTCTGCTTGAGATGGATTGCCTTGATGATTCAATACGGTGAGCTCCCTTTTCAGTGACTCGTATTCTTCCTTGGCGCCTTATTGAACGAGAAATCCATTTTGAATTCAATAACTTTATTAAGGATACCCATATTTAATTTCACTCTCACCTTCTATATTTACTTGATTGGCTTCTTCCTCACCAAAACTATCAGATTCAACGATATTGTTTCGGCTGTCTGGGATGCTGTTGGATGAAGCATAAGTGTATATAAGATCGTCTTCGTTACTAACTTCACCGTCGTTTCTCACATGATTTTCCTCCATCGTAACAAAAAATCAAAAATATTAAAAAAAAAAATAGAATTCGACGGAACATTTTATTAAAAGAGACCCTTAAATTGTTTGTATCTTTATAAATTATTTTTTAACAAACGATAAAACCAAAAAATAGAAAACAGGAGTAGGTGATATTATGATCGTTGTAATCATAAGGTAGTGATTTGTACACACCAGACTTGCTATCTATCTTTTGTAATATTTTCTTTTTTTTTCAATGCGCCTTGCTTTCAATGTAAATTTCGATTCGCCCACAATAAACCTGACAAGATCTGTCAAATGTTCAAGCTCTTCTATAATCTCCTCAGTGGTACAGGCCATTGCAAACCATGTTAAGTTGCGATACCTAAGTAGCTTCTCTGGTCTATCATCAATTCGTCTATGGTGTAGCAGTCTTTTTCTTGCCATACGTGAAGAAGGCATGAATGAAGGTAAAGGTATCTTTGCTCTCAACGATGCAGTAAGTGTATAAAAATGTAGTAGTATGGAGGCAACCTAAAGTTGTGTTTTGTTAATATATAGAAATATTGTGTTTTCCTCTAATATTGTTTCGATTACCATATCTCGCCTATAAAGATATTTGTCCATTTTTCTAACAGTGTCTTTTACTTCTGGAGTCATCTTCATTAAACACACTCTTAAACTCACCATACGGTCTAATAAATTATGCACCGAGACCAACATCTCTTTGTAAAAGTCTTTGGGAAACGGCCCCTTTAATCTAGGTTCATGATCGGTGAGTTCCAACAGTTCGTTACAAGTATTTAGCATCTTTTCTAATTTCCGTTCCATTTTCTCCGCTTCTTTAAATTCATCATCAGTTGGATATAATCCTTCATCATGATAGAGAAATGTTCCCATGATATAGGAGTAATAGTCGCCGAGATCTGCAATTGTGTTTGCTAATGTCTTTCGTACAGCTTTACGTGCGATAAATGGCCATACCATCCAATTAAGGATAAGAGCAACTATAAGACCAACAACCAATGTAGTTGCTCTCAGCCTATTACCAAAGCTATAGCATTAAAACCTGCTACTTATATTGATGTATTTTTACTTACCATACTAGCCTAGATATGTCTTGACCAGTAATTGGTGTTACATACTGACTCAAACTGATAACCATATAAGATATAAGAGTAACTATTGACACCTTACTGTACGACGTGGAGAAATGTATGTAAAACAATGGTACAGCTAAAAAAAGGTCTTTAAAACAGATGTAATAAGTTAATGGTAGGCTTGGTAATGTTACCCAAAACGAATGCAAACCCAGAAAGTAAGTATCCACTTGTCGCATCGATTGCCAAAACAGCCCAAGCAATAAAAGTCCCAATTAGCGTTCCGGCTAGTCTCCATAATCCGCTTGACAAAGTACCACCGCTGGTATAAAATTTAGTTGTTAAGAATTAAAATTATCACTATTTGATATTTTACCTGGTAGGACTCATAACAGCAATAACCTAAGTAGGTCGGTTTGGTTAGTATTTATGATATATATATATGTAATTTACCTAGTGTAAAACTTACTGTTAATGCCGCCCATTGTCCACGAATCGTATCGAACCACATTCTATAGGCAGGTATCCAAGCTGGCAATGTTAATACTCCAACCGCAATGGATAACTTAAGAGCAAATCTAAACTCATAATTTTGAATGTATCGAAAAAAAGCCCATACTTGGTAACGAAATTTTATGACAGGTGGTGGCTGTATTGTATCATTACTTTCTTCAGGCGACGGCCCATCCTCTAGTTTGTTTAATGTCAAATTATTGTTAATGGGGTGACTGATTCGACTCTTGTATTTCAAGCTGCCTTTTCTTTTACTTGCATTGTTTTTATTGGTTGCTAGTTTAGCTAATCGGTATTCTTCTTCCATCCGCCTTTGATTTACCTCATCAGGCGTATGTTGTTGAAGATCGCCGAAAGAGTATCCTCCACGATCTTGAACATTCTGATAGGTGCTCGTATAAAACCATTTTTTCCATGACTGCGTTGTCACTTGCGGCATGTACAGACGCTTTTTTTTCTTTTTATTAGGATGTTCCTCGGTTTCTTTCTGTGTCTTTAATTGTATACTTCTAACATCGTTTGCCATACGCTCTAATTCAATCGCTACTTCACGTAAAGAGAAAATAAAGAAAAAGACTAGGAATAATTCCTCGCGAATACCAACATCAAGAGGCTCACCATGTCTTTGAGAAAGATTGATTTTGTAGAGGGCACGCATTCTTTCCTTCTCGCATTTATCAAATTGTACAATTTGTTGTTGCATAGCGTCGGCACAGGTACAAAGAAAATCGACAGGTCTTTTCTTGTCTAAATACTCCTTGCTCTTGAACTTTCTTATTTTGAACGTACGTAATATGTATCTCCAGAAGCTTCTATAATCCGCTTCATCCTCATAAGACAAATCTAGTTGATCGTGCAGACTATCACGAACACAGTCTAAAACAGTAGCACATTCAACAGCAAGTAAAAGCAACGGATCGCGTAATTTTTCAAGATACGCTATCATTAAATTTCTCTCCTTTGACCCAATTTTTTTTTCTGATCGACGGGGAGGTTTCTGTTTGGGAGTAGATAAGCGGGCAAGGTTAAGAAACGATCTGATCGAAGTGGCTGTATTTTGATTAGAATCTGAATATTCTTCTTCTTTCCCGGAGTGCTCATTCCCAGCTGATGAAGAGAAGATGGATTTTATTGACTGAGGGAAACTTTTCCTTTTGTCTGCAGCAATATCCTCTTCCTCGGATTCATGTTTTGACACAACCGTAGCAATTGTTCGTGAGCTGCGAGGTCCTGGTAGTTTTCCTAAAAAAACAGATGGGTATTCAAACCGTATACTCTTTTCTCGCATTGCATGTTCGGCCATCATGGTATCCATATTGTTAGGAACAGAGTTGGGTGATCTGCTAGTAGATGGTTTACTGTTGTCATCTTGCTGACAATTTGAATCTGTTTCATAAGGCCTTGTGTAGGTACCATCTTTCATATAACTCTTAGCAGCTTTCATAGCAGACTTTCTTAAGCTCAATTCTCTGGTCAGAGTGTCATTGGGATGTAACCACGATGACTGTCGTCCTTGATATTCGGCGTTTTCAGCGCTGCTGTATGATTCGGTATGGCTATGGTCCTTTCTTTTCAATTCCAAATAATCATCTGAGTCCTCTTCATCCGTCGTAACTACTGTTTCATCGGCTGTCTTAAACAAAACTTGTTCAGTTCTGAGACTTCCACCCAAAATGCTGAGATGTTTTGTGATTCTATCCAAGGCCTGTCTGATTGGGTTCAAGTCCGAAGAGCATGAGTAAGCGTATGACATTTCATACTTGGCTTCCTTGTAAGCAGAATTAATTTTGATCATACCTAACCGCATTTTTTCTGCAAGATTATCCACAGTTTCGGCAGGCACCTTTTCTGATTGAGGGTCCAAAAAAAACTGTTTTGTAATTGTATCCAGCATTTGCCGAGTGTCAAATAGATTTTGGCTTAATGCGCGACCTAAGCCATCCACCGCTGTTTCTGGCCAAAACAGAAGGTTGACAAATAGTGAAACAAAATTACCTATTAAAAATGTAAGACCATATTGACTCGACAGCTGCAGAGGAATTTCTGTATGACCCACACCAAGTGTTAATGTAAATAACTGAACAACCATAAACTGCAATGAAAAAAAGTGAAGCTTTGGGAATCGCTGTCTTGTTATTTGAGCACCAAAAACACCAATCAATAAAAACAGACAGTTGATACCAGCTCCTGCATTTGATTCAGGATACTTCACGTTATAAGTCGTGGCGGCAGCAACACCTGCTAATCCATAAACTATAGCTACGGCGGCCCCAAGTGCTGATGTAAGGGTTGCGTCAAATTGTGCACCCATTGTTCTTCCTGGATGACTAAATAGGCAACCCGAACAAACAAGAAACGGCGATTTCCCCAAAGCATCGGCTATTGGATGAATAGTACTGAATAATGTAGATATAAAATACGCGATACTGCATTTTAGTATACGACGAATAACCCGACGAGGCGCTCTTTTTTCAATACGATCTATCAAAATCTCCGTTCTTGTTTTAGGTCCCTTTTCGACACGTGTGGTAAAGTTAATACAGTTTTTGTCAGGTCGGTTTGTCGGCATGTGTTTTAAAGGAATAGCGAAGTAGTGATTGTTGTCGGTTACATCAGTCTCCACCTTGCACTCATCGCTCCCACTGCTAGAAGTGGTTTTATCGGTGACGAACTCAATGGGGTTGTTTGAGTTTGGTGAAATGAGATCTGCACTATCGTCAACGGACATATCGAAGAAGCTAATTGAGGATAAGATCAGCATACTGAATATTGAACATTGTACCGACGGGTTACCCTTCTCTTCCCTCTACTGTTGTAGGTAAGTTCTGAAGCATTAAATTGTTGATATCCATTACCAAACAAAGCAGATCAAAGAGATAAGTGGATCCTTATCATGCTGTGCTTTTAAATACCTTACAAATACGTTACACGAAGTCGTTTATTTGACTCTCCGGTGAGTAATGAGAAGTTCCGGAAGGCTTGCCATTCCGGATCTATTGAATAGTGTTTTTACAGTTTACAGTGCGTTCATTCTCAAGTACAACTTAAATCGAAAACAAACTGACTTACCTTTTTATTTAAAATGGGGTCACGGTAATTTTACTATGAAGATAGAACCAGGGCTTTGGATTTCGAGTTTGAAGGCAACTTCCTATTATAAACGGACAGATTTTGAGGAGTACCAGAATAACAAACCTTTGGATGCCGCAATGTCTGAGAACTATAGTACATAGGCTGTAAGTAGTATGAGTAGAATGGATACTGAGAAGGTGTTTAAAAAATAAAAGCCGCCCCACCCAAAACATTTCAAAGTAACGGTCAGCATTACCTTAATTGTATAAGAAAGACACCGGTCATGGTGGACAGATACTCGGAATTGGAAGACTTTTATCTTATTATGGATACTGCTGCAAACTGTTCAACAGGCGAAGTAAGCCAGATGGTCGAAAATATAAACAAAAGATATAAACGCGCATATCTTCCTCTGTAGAATCGGGTTGCATTAAGCAGATCTGTGCTACAGTTAAGCATAAAGTAAAGCGTAGTCAGCTTATGGAGTTTAAAACAGTCCCTCAAAGGGTAACGAAAACCTGTTATAATGTCCCCCAATCTCACCATTGCAAAAACTACTTAAACAAAGTCCCTATTTGTCCATTAACTTCACAGTGTGTTCAAAATTAATTTTGAAAATTATTCCATTTGAGAGTAGACGTACGGTGTCGATTTTTTTTTTTATATATGTATATGTACCGAGATTTATTTAAGCGTAGTATTGTAATGTCATCTTCTTCTTGGCCTGAACCTCTTGGATAGCCTCCATGAAATCTTCATGAAGGATCTCTAAGGCCCCACGACGTAAAGCAAGCATACCACTTTCTACACAAATAGCCTTACACTGAGCACCGTTAAATTCATCACAACATCTGGATAATTCTTCAAAATTGACATCTTTGCTGACATTCATTTTTCTGGAATGAATTTGGATAATACGAGCTCTTGCTTCTTCATTGGGTAATGGGAATTCGATTTTACGATCCAAACGACCCGAACGCAACAATGCAGGATCCAAAATATCAATACGATTTGTAGCGGCAATAACTTTAATACGGTCATCTGAAGAGAAACCATCCAATTGATTTAATAATTCCAACATGGTACGTTGAACTTCACGATCACCAGATTTCTCAGAATCAAAACGCTTAGTACCAATGGCATCCAACTCATCAATAAAAATAATTGTGGGTGATTTCTCTTTAGCCAATTCAAAAGCATCACGAACCAATTTAGCACCATCACCAATAAACATTTGCACTAATTGAGGACCAGCCAATTTCAAGTATGTAGAATTGGTTTGTGCGGCACAGGCTCTTGCTAATAATGTCTTACCGGTACCAGGAGGCCCGTACATCAAGACACCCTTAGGAGGTTTAATACCAAGATTCTTGAATCTATCCGCATGTGTCATTGGTAAAACTACAGCTTCAACTAATTCTTCAATTTGCTTATCCAAACCACCAATATCGTTATAATCTTCTGTGGGTTTCTCGTCGACTTCCATAGCCTTTACTCGAGAATCGTATCTGTTAAAGAAGAGTGTTATTTCTATTCCTTTCGTTTTTTTCTAAAAAAAACATGTTTATAATAACATACTCTGCAGGTAAGGTATCGAGAATTAAGAAACTATCCTTGTTGACACCAATTAGATCTCCAGGTTTTAAAGCATCAGCATCAACTAAACCGATCAGGGGTAAGAAGATTGTCTAAATATGTATGCTAATTAGCCCAATTGAAACACGTAAAACGACTTGACAAGGTGCTTACCTGACGCGTAGAGGTTTTGATGACTGCACACTTTCCCTTTCTTTGGGAATTTAAATCAACATTGGCACCATCCTCTTCATCCTCCTCTGGATCAACATCAAGTAACTAAAGGTTGTAAATAGAAAGTTTTTTAGAATCAACACGTTTTTTTCATAGCCCATCGCCACTTTACCTCCACGACGTTACCAACAAGATAAGGTAATTGTTTATTCATTTTAATCTTTTCTTTGTTGTCCTTAATTCTTTCTTTCATGGCATTTTGCTCGTGTTGAATTCGAACGATTTCGGATTTCATTACCTTTTCAAGCTAATAAGTATCGCTTGTAGACAGACAGTTTATTACAAATTTATGTTACCTTGATGTCGTTTTCTAATAATCTGGTTCTGTTATTTACTTCTTCAGGAGCTAAACGAAGAATGTCTTGTCCTACATCATCCTCTTCTTCTGGTTGGTTGTCCCAAAGTGACTTATCTTCTAAGGTGGCCATTATAGTTTTTAAATTTATAGAAAAGAAGAAAGATTAAGAAGTGACAAATATCAAGGGAATACGTAATGAGGATTCAATGTCCGAATGTGCTTCTTTGAATAACATGGCAACAGTCACGCCCTAATGGTTTTTGCTTTTATTTCACCTTGACTATCTCAAAAGCCAGCCTTTAGTAAGCCTTTAGTTTGATTCTGAAGAGTCTTATAAAATCTGGTTTGCTAACGTTTCTTTACTCCAGGCTCATTGGATCACTCCCTAATTCAAGCCAAAACAATCATAATGCCAAGGCTGTTGAAAACTTGTCTAAGGATGCTTTGAAAACTATGCGCTGACTAAGGGAACGCTTTACCTTCACTGGCCACTCAAAAAGCAAGGCAATCAAAACAACAGGTAGCTTCTAACTCAAGCGATAATACTATGATTTAGAAAAAGAGAGTAGGTAAAAAAGCTTCCTTTAAAGTAAACTGTTCTGTTAAAAATGCATATTAATTGATCGTTTTGTTAGCCTGACTTGTCTGAAACGATTAGTAGTAGTCAAGATTCTCTGCTCTTGGAACTTGAAACATTGTAAGTACTACACCAACAATTAAAACACTAGACATCTCTATCAACGCTCTCTAATTTTAGATCAAATACGCAAAACAAAACAAAATTAATTCTTCTTCACAAGATGATGACTTGATCGTGAGGTGACAAATACGACTACTATTCGCTGGGCTTTGGAAGAATAGAGGACGTTAGTCATGATATCTTTTTTGGAGCTTGATTGCAACCCAACTGTCGTGACCCCCCTGGCCTGAGGCTCGATTGTTTCATTTAACAACCAGGCGGATGGCCTTGCGTAAGAAAAAGATATAGTGAAGAAGTAAAAGGGAAAGAAAGGCAGGAAAGCTATGACTTGATCGTGAGGTGACAAATATGACCTCTATTCGCTGGGCTTTGGAAGAATAAAGGACGTTAGTCATAGAGGAATTATCCTAGCTTGATTGCAACCCAACTGTCGTGACCCCCCTGGCCTGAGGCTCGATTGTTTAATTTAACAACCAGGCGGATGGCCTTGCAAAAGATATCCTTTCGCTTCCCATCAAATCCTTTCTTTCCCTTATCTTTTAAAAGATAAGTATTATTGCATATTGCACAATACAATAGTGTATTAATTTATATTTTGTTTAAGTTATACTCCTGTATGGCTCTCCTATCAATAAAACCCAAGCATTCAAAATTTGGGATAATTATATTGGTGTATCACAAGACTGTCTCACTACTTTATTGTAAATACGGAACACATAATAATCACCGACTTAACGAACATAACATATATATATATATATACAAAAGCAAATTAAGCATTTAATAAAGGATTATCTTATGTTTGATTGATATGATTGAATAACAGAGATTGGATACCATAAAAATCTCTTCTTTTATTGGAAAAGTTACAAATCGCTACAGAATCTTATGGTCTGGCTCATTTGGGAGCTACATTTAGCTGTTATTTTTCTTAAAATATTGATCGAAAAAAACTCAGACTCTTTGGGTCAAATTCTTATAAATAAAATGTTTACATGTTGAAAATCAGATTGTTCTTGGGATATTCATAGTGCTTTATTTATAAAAAAAAATCAATAATGCTCAGGTGAGCTGAACGGGCCGTATAAAGACATTCCAGCCGAATGTTTTCTTTCAGTCAACTTTACAGGTTGAGGGTTGACATAATCTGTCAAGATTACAGGAAGCCAGTGAAATAATTTTTATAAATTTGATCTGAAGTCAGGCAGGATTACCCACTCTTTTTTGATTATTTGATGCTCTTCCTTGACCTTGTTCAGGTTTTCGACTAAATCTTCTAATTTTCCTTTCAAATTCCAAAGGAATTGTATCAAAGGGACAATGGAATCTTTTTTGGAAAAGTTATCGTCGACCTCGATTTTCTCCTCCCTCCACAACTCATAAATACCACCTTCTAAAAAGCGTAAAGACCATAGTTAAATGTACTTGTTGGCAGCCTGCACGAAAAAAACCTTGACATCGTAAAAAGATTGGATATTTGCAAACTTGTATGTACTGGCAATTTCCTTAAGCATGGCTAACAAGCCGTACATTCCTTTGTGATTGTCATAGTCGATTTTGGTGGTGTTGGTGTTCTTGTATGGGCCAGATGTTTCAAGAAGTAAGACTTCAAGCTGCTCATAGTCAAACAACTTGAAAAGGGCGTCAGCAAGGTAGTCCCTTTCGCCTTCGTCTTTCTGGACTTTTCTCATTGCGAATGTGCTAAACGCACATACAATAAAAATCATCGGTAATCCAAAATTATATAAATTGTCCAAATTTGGAACTCTGACACATTGAATACAATGGAAGAGCCGATAGAAAATATTATTAGAAATCATTGAAGCAATCTGTCGGCGACAAGCGTACCCTTGAATTCATGTAGAATTCAACAGTCAAGATAAATTTATGGACTAGCAATTCTAATAACAGTCAGCTTTCAAAAGAGTATAAATAGACCCCATTATTTCATAGTTAAAACTTCAGTCAAATAAAGTAACAAGGACTTATAATCGTACCTATCGTACCATTGTTTTTTTTATATACTTTATATTTTTTTATCAAATCAGAAGTAATTGATTTGTAACATTTTTTACGATTATCCTGAATTTTTTTGAAGATGACTCTTGAAGAAAAAGGAAAATCCAGAGCAGAGGGGACAGACAAGTCGGCCGAAATGAACACGGGAGATCCCATGGAAGGGATTGAAGTAGTCAATGAAATCACGTCTGCTGTCAAGGAAGTACAAATTTACAACACTCCACCTAAAACAACAAAGGGAAAGGAGGTAACAATTAAACAACGTATGCAGAGCTACAAGGAGTACCAAGTAAAGATTCGTGATCGTATGATGAACTTAATGGACATCCAGCCAGCATCTTCTTTAATCGAAAAGGAAATCAACGAACATCGGTTAAAACTTGAGGAGGTGACAAATCGGATTTTAACTTTGGAGAGGAGTATGAACCTAGTAGAAACACCAAAAGGAACAAGTGAATCTAAGTGGGCCAGACAGGACAAACAACGCATCAGATCCAGCGAAATCCCAAAATTACAATTAACAACATTAAATGAGCATCCATATCCTACAAAAGAGAAGTACAACTCAATCGACCACTTTATCCACGAGTTTGAAACAACCATCGGAATTTACGCGAAGATAGAAGAAATGTGGAAAGATTCAATTCAAGTAGCAGTACCATTCCTATATAAGACGTGGCTCAAGGAATCAGTATTAACATGCGAATCTTGGGAGAAAGCTAGAGAAGTTATTATGAAGAAGTTTGGGGACTTCCAGTCCAAGGATATGAACAGCTTACGCTTATTTGACTTACACATGAAGCCGCACCAATCCATCGTACAGTACACCAATGAATTCATCAACCTTGCTGCTGCCGCTGACATCCAGAAAGATGACAAGATGATAGTGCTCCTATTTAGATCACACTTGTATGAGCCATGTAAACCATTGATATTTTCGTCCATGGAGGGTAAGCGTCTGGTGGACGAGGAGTATGAGTTCACTATTGACAAGATATGTGACATCGGCCGGGAGATCTTTGGGGATGAACCAGTTGGGGAAAGTGCTCGTTTGGTGACAAATAAGGTAAATTCACCGGTAAAACGTCGACGTGATGATGCATCAGTAGAATGGCAACAGTATGGGGTGAAGAAAACTAAAGGATGTCCAAAACATGGGGGTGAAAAGGCTAACCACACTGTCGAAGAATGTCGAAGTCAAGACGTAAAGAAGAATAGATTTTTGGGCAATAAGAACATTCCATTCAAGGCCACGGGTAACAACATGAAGGGACAACCCTGCCGGTACTGTAAAAAGGAATGGAACCATGGTCACACCTGTAAAGAATATTATGAACACAAGAATAACCGTACTGTTTTGGCTCTTCGTCGGGAGGACGATGAAGATGATCAAGGGCCAAAGACCTCAAATATCAAAGAGGCTATGGAAATAGATGCGTATGAATGTAAGTATAATATGCAAAGGAAAGAAAGAAATCCATTAAAATTGACATTGACTCCTATCATTATTAGAGAGCAAAAAGTAATAGCAAGAATAGACACGGGATCGGATATCTCATGCATAAATAAATCAATTTTAGACAGTAAATTCAATAAAGAAATAAAAATTTCCAAAATAAATGGGTCTCTTAATTATCTTTCACTTGACAATAATAAGAAAAATATTAAAGTAAAACGAATTGGAATAACAGAACCTTTAAGAGTTCGTTATATTAATGATTTAAATTTCGATTTTGCTTTTGAAGTAGTAGAGTTCAGCAGTGTAATGGAATCCCAATTTGATGTATTATTAGGTCTCGATATCTTGAGTAAATTACGGATATCATTGTCGGGAGTTGCCTATTGTTACCCCGATGAGGAAAGAACAGAAGCACAATTTCGGAATGTAAACTTTGACACGCAGAACAAATATGATCCGGAAAATGCTAATTATGGTACGGACAAGGAGCGAAAGATATTTTTAGAAGAAATACATGGGGCCACCGAGGCAAATAAAAATATACCGAAAGGATCGTTTTGCACGATGCCTGAGGCACTCATTCGCATCCCTCTAAAAACACAAACAGATAACATGTATATCAAGCAGTATCCATTAGTGTACCATCAAATACCAGAAATACAAAGACAGATTAATGAATGGGTAAATGAGGGGATAGTATACGAAAGCATGCCCAGCTCGAAGTATAACACACCATTATTAGCTGTAGGAAAAAAGGATGACCAAACTGGGCAATTAACCAAAATAAGAGTGTGTATGGACCTTCGAAGAATCAATTCCAATATTGATGACTCTAAAACGGACAAATATGTGATCCCGGATATGGAACAAATGTTTGCCGAAGTAAGTGCACCGGGAAGAGTCTACACGAAAATTGATTTAAAGAATGCGTATTTTTCATTTCCAGTTGACAGTGAATCACAAGAAATCTTAAGCTTTACATTCAAAAATAAGACTTACAGATGGAAAGGATGCTGCTTTGGATTATCATTCATATCACAACAATACTCACGAGTAATTGCGCAACTTTTCCAAGGGATGGAAGGCGTACGAAATTACATCGATGATCTGTGCATATATTCGGCGCCAGAAGATCACGCGGAAATTGTTAAGGCTGTAATTGAGAAATTAACCTCGGTTAATCTTCGCATCAACTTTGACAAGTGCTCGTTTCTTCAAACTTCGATATATTTGCTAGGATTTATTGTTGGCCCCGGAATCAAAAAAATTGATACGAGGCGATTGTGCAATATTGACGACTGGAAAACACCCAGAAATAGTCGTGACGTTAGACATATTATGGGCATTGTATCACATCTGAGAGAGTTCGTTCCCTTAATGGGAAGAATATCCTATTCAATCAACGCACTCCGGAACTGTAGTGAAAAGAATAAGCCATTTATATGGACTACACAACAAGACGAGGCATTGAAATCGCTGAAAACATGGCTTACATCCAGTACGATTTTGCACACCATCGACATGACCAAGCGTATATATATAGAAACTGATGCATCACATTATGCGTATGGAGTATTAATCTCGCAACGCGATGAGCTCGGCAGATCTCTATACATTACATTTGCCAGTAAAACGTTTGGCAAACATGAAATGGCATGGTCCGTAAATCGAAAGGAAACATATGCAATTGTATATGCCTTTCAGAAATACAGGTCCATTCTTTGGGGACACCCTGACATCGTTGTATTAACTGATCACAGAAGCCTGGTATTCATGAACACAGCTACGCACTTGTGCCGAACGCTGCAAAATTACATGGACATTCTCAGTGAATTCAAATATCGAGTCGAGTATATCCCAGGATTTTCCAACACATTTCCTGATATATTAAGTCGCTTATACCCCCCAGAAGTCGAGGATCAAATTTTGAGGGAGGATGAAGAGAAGAAAATTATGAAGTTAGAACGTATGATCTTACAAAGAAGACTACCGACTGATAAGATCAATCAAAAGATTGCAAAAGATCAATTCATTCATAAAAAAGAAATATACAGTAAAGATGAAAATTTGAACGTATTAGCTGTAAGACTAAACAGTAAAGAATACAAAGAAACAACAACTGAATACATAGCTCCACCCATAAATGAAAGAAGTAAATTATTAAGTGAAACTCATGCAATGGGACACTTTGGATCAGAAAGTATGGTACAACAATTACATGCTCAAGGTATACACTGGAATGGTATATTTAAAGACAGTAAAGAATACGTACAAACATGCATCGATTGTGCACGAAACAACATTGCAAAGAAAGGTTATCATCCATTGAGACCTGTGGTCAGTGCAGATCCATTTACATTCTTAGCTCTTGATTTAGCAGGTCCATTTTCCGTTACAGAGAATAATAACATATATATCCTGGTAATGGTCGACTTATGCACCAAGTACATAATTGCAAGACCACTGAAAAATAAACAAAGTAACACAGTGGCAAAGGCGATAATGAATGTACTAGGAGACTATGGCATACCAATAAATCTTATGTGGGTAACAGACAACGGCCGCGATTTCTCGAATGCTTTGATGAACTCGATCACAAATGCATTAGGTATTGAACATCGTTTTTCGACACCATATCATCCAAGGGGAAATGGTGCAGCAGAAAATGCCGTAAAGGTGATCGTTTCCACACTCCGCAAATTATTAGGCAATGACACGAATAAATGGGATGAAATGTTACCCATCGCACAATTATGCTGCAATTATAAAATACGTAATCGAACCGCTAGTAGCCCATTTTCATTGATGTATGCGAGACAGTTGACAACTCCCAAAGATTACACTGATCCGTCCAGAACAATCCCAAGAAAATTGGCGACAGAAGAGGATTTGATCAAACGAGCTGAAATAATGGCATCGGTTGTATTTCCCGCTATTGAAGAAAGAACACGAAAAATAGTTGAGGAACAAAGTAAGAAGTTTAACAAAAAGCATTACCTCATTGACATTCCTAACGACACAACCGTTATGGTAAAGTTACCAAATAGAGCAACCAAGTTATCACCGCTATACGAGGGACCATTTACAGTTGTACGAAAGACAATGGGTGGCACTTATGTATTGAAGGATGAAATGAACGAGTTGTTACATCGTGATTATGTTCCGTCAGAGTTGAAAATTGTAAATATTGACGAGTCAGGAATAGAAGACGAGTTATTCGAAGTTGACGAGATTCGTGATCACAGAGAAGACAAAGAAGGCAATCGCGAATATTTAGTAAAGTGGAAAGGTTACGGAGAGCGAGAGAACTCATGGTTACAAGCATCAGCATTCTCATCGCCAGACACGATCCGCAAATATTGGGTAAAAGTACGTGAGCTTGAAAGACTAGAACAAGAAAGAAAGAATGAGTTAGTTCAACGCTCAGAGAAAGTTAGCAAACGACAAGAAAAGCATACAAAGATTATAACTGATAACAAAAGAAATACAAGATCTAATAAGGAGACAATACATAAAGAACTTCCCGCTAAGAAAAGACGTAGCAATCGAGATAGATAAATTTTTAAAAAAAAAAAAAAAATATGTAAATAGATATACCCACAGGAACAAGTCACAAAAATATGCATACAAAAAAAAAAAAAAAAAAAAAAAAAAATCATGTAGCTAGGATGAGGACATACTATGAAAAATGCTGAAATAGGAAGCATACCTATCATCGATCAACTAACGTTGAATCTAGAGGGAGGACATGTGCTAAACGCACATACAATAAAAATCATCGGTAATCCAAAATTATATAAATTGTCCAAATTTGGAACTCTGACACATTGAATACAATGGAAGAGCCGATAGAAAATATTATTAGAAATCATTGAAGCAATCTGTCGGCGACAAGCGTACCCTTGAATTCATGTAGAATTCAACAGTCAAGATAAATTTATGGACTAGCAATTCTAATAACAGTCAGCTTTCAAAAGAGTATAAATAGACCCCATTATTTCATAGTTAAAACTTCAGTCAAATAAAGTAACAAGGACTTATAATCGTACCTATCGTACCATTGTTTTTTTTATATACTTTATATTTTTTTATCAAATCAGAAGTAATTGATTTGTAACAGCGAAAAGCGCAATTTCCCCAGGAGAGAATCCGCGTGGCGTTTTCCCACAGAAGGATTCGGATGCTTTCATGGGAACTTTTATTCTATAAACTTTTGTGCGTCCTTGTTAATTTTTCCACGTCTCTTTTAGAAATTATATGACTTACAGCAACTTTGGCCATGACCAGCCAGTCAGCCGACCTGATCACACCAATGTACAGTGTAATCCCAGCTATTTACAGTCCACCCATCGACTGAGTGTCCAAACCCCAAGAACTCAATCTAGGAGAGCACTGTCTTATAGCAAAGACTAGCCGTAGCAATAATTGCAATGTATCCTGTTAAAAAAAAAGAACATATAATTTAGTGTTTCCTGAAAAAACAAAAGTCATTAAAACTCACCCTTTTACCACATCAATTACTTTCATTAAAAAAAGGAAAACGAAAAGATAGAAGAATTTTAAGGGAAAAGAAAAAGGAAAAAAAAAGTGTGTAAACGAGTCTTATGTAAAACTGATAAACAAGAGCTTATGTCAGAATGATTTAATTGCTTATTTGATCATCCGAAGTGTTTGGGTCTTTACTTAAAATAGAAACACTTACAAAAACCCCAGCCAAGTCGAACTTTGTTGTCTATCAGCGTTTCAGTAGTAGCTTGTGATAACAATGAAAACAAACATCGATCATCAATAGACGTAAAAAAAAAAATCTTAGACCTTCACGTGATTCTATAAAACCGGTTTCGAAAAGAGAGGGTCATCGAACTTTCAAACCACGCTCAGGACGACCAAAAATTATGCCAGAAAGAGAAAAATGCCTCCTTGAAACCTCTGTTCGTCGTAGGCCATTCAAACCTGTCAACCATTTATCAGTGATGTGTGGTATAATTCAGTGCGTGAACAATCAGAAAATCACTTGCCTTGAGAGGTTTATTCACGTAAATTTGCTTAGAAGCCCTTTTTGGCAACTCGAAGCAAACTTAAGCGAAAGCGTTGAGTTCATAACAAGCTAAAATGAACGAATATGGACTGGAGGAGGGTAGTTTGGTCAGATGAGTTACGGTCTACTTTGTGTCATAAGATGGAGGTGCCAGAGTAATTTGGAAGAAAAGGAAAGGACTTACCGTAAAGTTCGTTCTACTAACATTTAAATTTGGCAAAGGTTCGATCATGGTTTGGGATATTTCTGGGCGGGAGGATTGGGTCCTTAGGTAACAATGCATGGTGATGTTAATCAGGATAAATATTTCCAGTGTTTATCGGGTAACTTTCTTCCTTGGCTCGAAAAACTTTTACATGAACATAACCATGACTTTGTATTCCAAGAAGATGGCGCTTCCTGTCACACTACTAGAAACGGAAGGTCGGTATCAAGAGATTTGAGTACTGGCCTGCTCAAAGACCTAATCTGGACCCTCTGGTATATCCTAGGAAAGAAAGTTAGTAAGAGAAGACATCTTTGCAATAATTTGAAGCGGTTGGAGGTTGTAATTTATAAAGAATGGCAAAAAATTGACTTGAATGTCCTCGAAAGGCTTATAGCTAATATGCCCGATCGGTGTATGGCTGTAAAAAGAAAACCTGTGAATAACATACAAAATATTTAAAACCCACATATAATAAAGTTATTTTTTTAATTATGCCTATGTAATACATATATAAAGCTGTTTGGAAGTTTTATTATTATGAAGCGTATACATTTACGAATTCCCTTTTGACATTTTAGCATAAAAAGATCCCCTTAATTTTTTGCGCGGAGTTTCATACCAAGGAATACATATGCTAAGCATTTGGATGGCACAGCCAAGAGTCATCTAAGGTATATCCTTTTTCTGGTAATCAAAACCATTATGTAAACAGCGTGGTTGATGCTGCTTCGGTGGAGGAATTTGATACGGCTTTTCCATCTTTCCATCCTAACATCAGTCACTCCAACACTGATTTCAAAAATATTGGTTGAAATTTCTTGGCGGGTCTACTATCGATGATAGCGATATTCTTTGGTGGTTAGTTGAATACTGCGCGCGCTAGGAGTTTAAAATTATTGAATACCATCTCAGTACACTATTTCCCGAAATTATTGGCGCACTTTTCGAAAAAAATTAGGCTCATTGAGAGAAAAAAAATTGCTTCAAAGTCCGAAATAAAATAGGTTTATTTACAAAAATAAAATTGGTTCAGATATATAAAAAAAAAGGCTTAAAAATTCTTAATAAAATGGAACAGATTGAGGGTGAGCCAAGTGCACCAAATTGTGAATGCATTATAAAGGTTTACGCTCGATACAATCGCTGAACTTGGAGACAGAATACCTACAGAATCCTTTCAAATCACTCAAGAGAACTCTGTTGCAGGCATCTTGGATTCTGGAGGTCAAGGTTTCTTCACTTAAAAGCGTCTCTCTTTTGAGCTTACTCTTACACACTGACCAAAATTGTTCAATGGGATTGAGCTCAGGTGAATAGGGCGGAAGATAAATGCAACCGTAACCCCTGCCCTCAATATACAGCTGTATATCCTTATTTGTATGAATGGGTGCATTATCCATAATGATGTAATGCCCCTTAAACTCGTCATGCTGGTCCATAACATCCAATGTACTGGCAATAAAGTTAAAGTAGTGGCCTGTAACAGTACCACCTCTCCCTTTCACATTGGCAGAATTCACTACACCCCCATTTGCTTTCCTTTTCTTTTGAGGAGCTACCGCTTTTGGACGCTTAACTCGCATATTTACAACGCCGAGACTAGATACAGCACCAAGTATAGTTGTCATTCTAGCTCTTGTTTTTGGAACCTGGACAACTGCTCTAGTACCTTTTTTTGACCAAGCAAAAGAGCGTTTCATGTTGATATGAAATGCTGCTTCATCCACAAATACACAATTGCTCATATAATCCATGTCAGTGTCCTGCCATTTCTTGACCCATTCATATCTTTCCTCAAGTTTTGCTGGGCTATTTCGTTCCACTGAATGAAAATGTGCTCTTTTCAAACTGATGTTGCACTTTTCGGTCACAAATCTATGCAAACCAGACTTAGAAATGTCAAGATCAATAAACTGAGTCGTCAAGCTTTCCATCATTTCGTCCAGCACAATATCAGGCTTGTTGTCAATCAGCTCAGTCAAATATCCTTTATGTTCATCATTGAAAACAGTTGGTCTTCCTGCTGGTCTACCGCTGCCAGGTTTTCTTCCTGTTACTTCGACATTGTTGTTCTCTTCTTCTTTTTTAAGCCAGTTGCGAGCAGTCGTGGGAGGTATATTTAATTTTGATGCGGCACTACGAACGCTACATCCTTTTTCATAAATTAAAAAAAAAAGAGCTTCCTTGTCCTCATCCTTGTAAGATCTATAAGTTACCGCATTACCCCCTTTATCGGTAGCTATTTGAGAAGGACTTGCCTCAATTATCTCTCGTTTAGGTGCCTTGCGTTGTTTGGGAGCTTTCTCGGTTGGCTTCAGATCGAGATATTGTCTATATTCAGTTATCTCGCCCAAAGGAAAAAGGTCGTCGTCGACCTCCATGTCAAGAACTGCTACTTCATTTCCAGTGTCATCGTGTAATCGTCCTGTACCACCGTCATGCAAAAAGGTGTTCATTTTAATAAAAAGAAAGATCTAATTTTGCGCTAACATTTAATATTTTTTTGGGCTAATTTTTTCTATTTTTTTGAGCCTAAGCATTTTTATTTATGGGTCAAATTTTGATTTGTCAATGAACCTATTTTATTTCGGACTTTGAAGCAATTTTTTTTCTCTCAATGAGCCTAATTTTTTTCGAAAAGTGCGCCAATAATTTCGGGAAATAGTGTAAATCAGTACAATAAGTGCACTGATTGAAAATCATACGCTTAAGTATTTCAAATCTTCTGGTAGATTTGCTAGAGCGATCTACGTCACTAAGCGGTTCTGAAGAAGACAAACAGCACGGGAAACACCAAACAAGAAATCGTGGTTTGGGGGACAGATTTATCGATTTTATGAATCAAGAAGGCAAAAAAAAAAAGGATATTCGCCCTTTTAGCCCACTTGCTCATTTCATCATTCGTTGTAGAAACGGAGTTTCTGGTCGCCCTGATGTGCCTAAGAACATATATACTGAGCATTTGGACTGGCACAATCAAGAGCCATCCAAAGTATATCCTTTTTCTGGTAATCAAAACGATTACATAGACAGCGTGGTTGATGCTGCTTCGGTCGAGGAATTCAAAGGCCTCATAAACAAAAGAAACGACAGCTCTGATGAATACAATTTCATCCATGCCATTTTTTCGCGAATGAAAAAAGTTTACACGGCCAAAGTACCAATGACAACATCCAAGTCAACTTTTAATTACTACTTGGTACACCCTTTGTTGAAGCTGGTGTCTGAATTTCTCTCCGAAAAAACACCATGTGGATTCTTTCCAGAAGAAATTGCACTTCATGCCATGAGAAAAGTCCAGAAAGAGGAAGGCAAAAGGGACTACCTGGCTGACGCCCTTTATAAGTTGCTTGACTATAAGCAACTTGAAGCCTTGCTCCTGGAAACATCAGGCCCATACAAGAACAACAACGCCACCAAAATCGACTTTGACAACCACAAAGGAATGTATGACTTGTTGGCCATGCTTAAGGAAATTGCCACCACACACCAATACGCAAGAATTGAAAGTTTTTTCAAGTTGAAAGTGTATTCTCCATCATGTCTTCCAATCCCCCTTTCAAATCCCTTCCATATTCTCTTTCGTGTTCCCTTTCAAATTCCAGGGTAAATTGTATTATTGGAACAACAGAATCCTTATTGTTAAAGGCGTCCTTGACTTCGACTTTTTCCTCCCTCGACATCTCTATATAGGCCACCCTCCCAGTATTGTAAAGACCATACGCAGATCGACTTGTTCCCAGCCGGTACAAAATATATCTTGAGCTTGTAAAACATTCGATCTTTGCATATTTATTTGTAGTGGAAATTATTTTCAGCAAGACTAACAAGTCACACACTCCTTTGTGGTTGTCAAAGTCAATTTTGGTGGCGTTGTTGTTCTTGTATGGGCCTGATGTTTCCAGGAGCAAGACTTCAAGTTGCTTATAGTCAAGCAACTTATAAAGGGCGTCAGCCAGGTAGTCCCTTTTGCCTTCCTCTTTCTGGACTTTTCTCATGGCATGAAGTGCAATTTCTTCTGGAAAGAATCCACATGGTGTTTTTTCGGAGAGAAATTCAGACACCAGCTTCAACAAAGGGTGTACCAAGTAGTAATTAAAAGTTGACTTGGATGTTGTCATTGGTACTTTGGCCGTGTAAACTTTTTTCATTCGCGAAAAAATGGCATGGATGAAATTGTATTCATCAGAGCTGTCGTTTCTTTTGTTTATGAGGCCTTTGAATTCCTCGACCGAAGCAGCATCAACCACGCTGTCTATGTAATCGTTTTGATTACCAGAAAAAGGATATACTTTGGATGGCTCTTGATTGTGCCAGTCCAAATGCTCAGTATATATGTTCTTAGGCACATCAGGGCGACCAGAAACTCCGTTTCTACAACGAATGATGAAATGAGCAAGTGGGCTAAAAGGGCGAATATCCTTTTTTTTTTTGCCTTCTTGATTCATAAAATCGATAAATCTGTCCCCCAAACCACGATTTCTTGTTTGGTGTTTCCCGTGCTGTTTGTCTTCTTCAGAACCGCTTAGTGACGTAGATCGCTCTAGCAAATCTACCAGAAGATTTGAAATACTTAAGCGTATGATTTTCAATCAGTGCACTTATTGTACTGATTTACTGAGATGGTATTCAATAATTTTAAACTCCTAGCGCGCGCAGTATTCAACTGACCACCAAAGAATATCGCTATCATCGATAGTAGACCCGCCAACGTTTCTTTTTAAGAAATTTCAACCAATATTTTTGAAATCAGTGTTGGAGTGACTGATGTTAGGATGGAAAGATGGAAAAGCCGTATCGAATAGTAAATTTGCTAAACCTGTAAGTCTAATGGCAAGAGCTGGCACCGTGTCTCTTCCTTTCTGAGAATGACCATCCAGTACTGAAATACATTCTAGATTGTAGCATATACTTGTTCTATTGATTGTTTGAATAACAGAATTTTTGTTTTTTTTTTAATTATGCAGTACGGATGGCTTGTTTTAAAGATAATCAGAATACATAAGTTTGCGATGTATTATACTCGTTGGCGACATATACTGAGGTATATCTACTGCTTATTTTAGGTTTTCACTGTCCACCAGTGCCGCAACTATGATCACCAACAAACATAATAGGATTTTTCTCGTTCCTTCGGCTGCATATTTTCGTTTCAAGGAACACATATTTTCGGTATTGTAATTTACAGGTCCGTTTTCTTTTTTGTTCCTGGAATTTGAATAGTAAAAATTTTGCGACTTTCTCCTATTGTTCGAATAAAGTTGATGAATAAAGCCAACTTCTTGCAGGTTATTTGCATGTGTAAATAGACGCTGATTCAACCATGCTTCGCCCTCCTGCACAATAGTACCATGGAATAATTTTTTTGCTTGCTGTAAGTTATCACGGATTTTTCGAGTACCACCTTTATAGTCAATTGTGCTTCAAGATTTTAGGGATATTTAAATACTGTAGTGAACTTTGGTCCAATGAATCAATATCAAGATCTGCATATTAAAAGTTTAGTGTTAGAAAAATCATTTTATTCGATGAATTAGTAAACATACCATCTTTTAAATCGTTCAATAAAGAATATCAATTTTGTAGGTCCAGATGAAACTTGAAAAACAATCAATTTGATTCGTGATGTTTCTGTCATTGTTAATTCCAGAGAAAGTTAAATCATCCTAAGTAAGCCTGCCATCAGGATCAATGTTTCGACTTTTTTCGTGACCCAAATAATTTTCCCGAGTATTTTTGATTCTATTTGTAGATGTTTGACCTTCAGAATGCCCTCGCCTCGGTTTCCAAAATTCGGGCTTTTTCAGTTGCATAGCCTTTAGATTTATATTTGTCATCAGCCATCCCTCGTTTGCGATATTGAGGGTAGGCTTTTTTAGGTGCATTAACAGGTTCACATGTAAAAAATGGTGCATACGTGCTCAAATTCCTAACCAGACGAACAGTTTTTGAACCTGGCAAAAACACCATATAGTGCGCAAAATCAAGACCATAAGACGAGGAAAGCCTTTGTATTGCTAATATTCAAAAAATAAGCTTAAGACGGCATTCCTATTTTCTGTGGCTAGTTGTCTTGACCAACACTTGATCATCAAACCCATAAATATCTAGATTTCTGTATCTTTTGGGGGAAAAGAATGAGTAAAACAAGAGGTAGCATCGATCTTCAAATCATTTAGCTTACCAGGCATAGTAAGAGGAGTGACTTTTACTGTAAACCTTGAGTATCCACAAGCACGCAAACTTTGGTTTGCTATCAAAACAAATAGAATTTGGTAAGTCATCAATGGCCATGAATTCTTTTTTGGGGAAAATAAGACATCGAAAAGCTGCAAGTAATACACGTCTGAAGCTCTAGTGACTTTATATGGATAAATGCATTTTTTACTTGTCTTTCGGCTATTACCTTTCCATGATTTTAAAAAATAACGTTTCTCATCACTGAAACTGGTTTTTTATTCGTCTTTTAGATGCGTCAAGGGATTCGTCTTCCATCTCTAGCAGCTGCTGTTCGACATTCAAGTTATTTCCCGCATTCACCTCAAGTCTTTATTGTTACTCCTTCTCAGTCTGCTCGAAGACTTTTCTTTTGGTAATATTAGCGGCAGCCTCATTTCTCTAAAAATTCCAAAATGATTAGAATGAGTTCTGTATTCATAATAGTGAAAAAATAATCATCTATGCATTTTACATACTTATTGTTAAAGTTTTATTTCATATGTATCGATCCGAATTTGACACCTGTCAGTACGCCTTTTCCAATTGTCGTAGTTGCCAGTATCAAGTCGCGTCTTTTCAAAATATTTGTCTCTTCTTCTACATTCATTTTTGAATAAAGCTCTTTTCATATTTCTATTATTGTAAATGATGATGATCCTTTGTAGAAGGATAGTTCACACATACACATTTTGCTACTTAAGGTTTTGATTTATGCTTTTTGAGTCTTCCATCTCTTTGTGGATTCAAGTGAACAGTAAGTGAAGTTTTCAAGAGGTTTGTCAATAGCTTGTTAAAACGGTTTTTGTTGTCCCATATATTTATGAAGTTTGTCGAAAAGCTTGATAAAGCAATTCTTATTGCATACACGTCCAAGAGAGGCACGTTTTCTTTTTGACAACCCAAAATATCAATAAAAGTCTTGTGTATTGGCTTTCGATTTAATGTCAGTTCCAGTGTACCCTTTTGACCAAAGTAAGTGGTTTAAAAAAAATCAGAGTCTAGACAACTTTCAATGATGGCGCCGCAACTCTATCAATATTGGTTTCAGACTTGAACATGATATATAAGATAGTTGATAATTCAGCACCTTCTGATTCAATCAGTACTATTTGAATAGTGAAATGTGGTCATTTAAAATTAAGAAAAGATTGTATAGCTATATTCCATAACTTGTAGTAAAGTTGGATACTTCTTCTATTGTTTGTTTGAGTATCAATTATGTGTTGTTGATTGTCAAGAGCAATATATATACCTCATGTTTGAATGAAACGGAACAAACTCGCGTATAATCTTATGCCTTTCTCGGCGATGATGAAACTAAATCATCATCGCTTGGAGGTACATCAGGTAATTTATCATCCGGAATTCTAGCCGAAGATCTATCAACTACTGTTTCTTTTCCTTTGCTTTTTAACTGGCGTTTAGTGTTAGCTAATATAGTATCAAAGTTATTGGCAACAAATCCCGTTCAGTAAAGAAAAATTTGCTTTTTTTGACGCTTTAAAAACATTTCAATAGTCGTTGCTTGCAAGTTAGCCCTCTTTTCTGCTTTTGTTACAAGACCTCTTTCCCAACGAGAAAGATTTAAGCCGTGGGTTTAAGCTTGTCAATTTATAACAACGCGTGAATTTTTTTGGTAAGACGTATTTTCATCTCGTTGTTTAAGGCTTCCATAAGATTGTCTTCTTATTCCTGTGTAGTCCTTTTTGCAGACTACTCTCTACAGCATCGTCTTCGACAGACATTCTACGAGGTCTCTTTCCCTCAGGAGGACACCATGTAAGAGGTTTGTTAACAGCATCGGTCTCTTGATTAAATATTAATCTTCGCTACTTTTATAAAGTATGAAAGCAATAAAATTATTTTTGAACAAAATGGGGGAATAAGAATGGTAATAACCTCTACGTCATTAAAGATAGAAAAAAAAATGTATCAAGCGTGACCACATAATGACTGGTATTTTGAGAAAGAAAAGCTGTTGTTCATCACATAATACCTGCTATTTCGTTTTAAGCGCTTTAAAAATTAAAAATATATTTTTTGTGTCACAAAGAATTCTCCAATTTTCATCCACCTCACTCAGGCTACTGTATGATGTGATATGAAAAAAACAAAGGCCCTCGTTGTGTGTGACAGACCAGAGGACCCACTTTTTTTTTCCGTGACGCTTTCAGTAACTCCTGTTTTCTATCTTGCTTCCTTTTCCTTTTTTACTCTTTTTTTTCGTTTTTTGTGCTTTTCTTTTTTAATGACATTACTGCATTTACAATGAGTAAAGAGGAACAGAAAATTGAAAAAGCAAATGCAAATTTGACAGCTTCGGCTCAAGATAATAGTGCAGACAGATGCTATCCCAGTTGCCAAAGTAGACAAACATGTGTATCTATTTGGGGGTGTGACAATTGTTTAGTATGGAAATGTTTTGAAAATCGTGCCCAATTACAAGCAGCAACCGAATTCCATACGGGCGATAATGGCAAAAGAACTATCTTAATAGCTGTATTAGCAACAGGACTTGCTTGTATAGTAGCTTGTACTATTGGTGCATTTGTATTATATAAGCGACGACGACTACCAAAACCATCAAGCTATCATGACGCTGATGAGAAATATTTTTCAATTGAACCATTAACTCCTATTCAACCAGCGATTTTGCCACCAATTTGGACACATCAGGTATATGATAAGGGGGTGTGTATACATTTAAATGTGTGCCTAATTGGATATATATTAACATCATAGTGTGACCCGTTTATTATCGGTGCTCAATCGCTACAAATACCTCGTCTGGACGACACACCCGGTCCATTGATGAATAGATCAGCCTCGATATACAATATACCATCCATAACCCATATCGACAGCTCACCTTCGTTTCAATGTACAAAACCAACTCTTGTAAGGATAGACACCATTATAAAAAAAGACGATTGCGATTTAAACAGAGAAACATCAATAAAAACACCCAACGACTCGTCTTCAAGTAAAGCAACTGACTTTCTGTATCTCTGCCCTCCACCACATAATGAGCAAGAACATACACCGGCGTCATCAAGCTCAACATTGGGAGACGGTTCCATTACTGTCTTTTTCGAATCGCCTCGTTTCTAAATAATTCCCCGAACACACATACTGTATACTTGTAAATAAAATATGCTCTTAAAAAATAAATAAAATAGATACCGCTTACATGATGGAAACAAACGCTAAAGCAGAACACGCAATTTTCTTTCTTTTTTTACCTGATCGATTCTGTCAAACTGGGATCATAGTAAAACTTGTAACAATACGTTCTATGGGTAGAATATGCCGTATTAGCGACCATAAGAAATATAAAAATAAAATTATTCAAGGGACAAATTATAAACTAAAACGTTAATGATTTTATGTAATGCCATATGCACGTAAATGTTGCAAAATTTCTCATACTACGAGTATAAACCAATATGAGTAAAAGATGGCATGATTGGCTCAGTTGGTTATAAAAAGTTATTACTGTCTAGTTATTATATCTTATTTGGATAAAAGAAACCCCTCTCCAAACAAATCAAAAATAAAAGAAAAATAAAAGAAAAATAAGATTAATAGTTTCCTTTAATAGATTGCCTACCTTTTCAGAGAATACAACATGAGTATTTCATTTATTTTATATCAACATCAAGAAGAGCAATTATGCAAAGAGAGATATGACATTTTGTTGCTTCAGGAACTATTTCCTCATCATCCAAAGTCATGTCAATATTCCTGAAAATGAAGTCAAGCAGTATTGCAATTTTTTTTTGGTAAAATGTCAATTCCGAAGCTTGATCCTCTAAATATGAACTTATAACTAAAGTAATTGTTGTCAACGCAAACACAATCGATCATCTTACTCTATGCATTGATTAGGCCCAACAGCTGGTAAAATTGTTTGCCACGCCATCTCAAAGTTGAAAATAGAATCATATCTTGTCTAAATGGACTTTCGATCAATTAAACTCTCGAATGATAGTCTTAAAAGGAACTTGACATTGATAAGGCCAAGTTAGCCTAGAAATAAATCAAAGAGAATATTACAAAGATCTCCCGAAGGCTGTATCATCCTCAAATATACATTTTAACAAGCTTGTCGAAGATTTACTAGGTATGACGCAGGAAAAAGTCAAAAATCTACGAATGTCTCTCTGTGCTGTAACTGGCGCAACATGCTATGTAAATTGTCTATATCTTGAATCATGCAACCTTCAGTCAGGGATAATTTTCTGTAGTGTTAGAATAGTTATGCAAGTGATAAAATGTCTATTTTTTTGCAAGATTGAGGTGCTTTATGTATACCAGGAAACGATTTTATTGTCAGATCTGACATCTTGTCAATAGGTCAATGGTAACTGAGGATTAAAGATACAATTACCAATTGATATAATATAGATATCATCGGGTCTGAAAGAATAGTCATGATGTTTTTATATGTTTTTTTAAAAGAAAAAATCAATGGTATGAATACCCATGTTGCCGAAGCCAGTAAAAGAGAATATAGCTTAATGTGAGATCATACTATAAACGAATGAGGCGAAGTCAAATTAATGGGTGTCTTATTGACTTACTAAACAACAATCGAAGACGAAGGACTTTTTACTCCATTCGATTTAAGCTAAATTCAATTGTTACTGAAACAGTCCGAAACTAAAAATTTTGCCAGCTGGACTGTAATCTTGTGGTGTACGTAAGAGCAGTGTTTTCTTTCAAGGTTTGTAACCCTGCCAAAAACAGTGTTCGGGAATCTTTTAAAAATATAATTAAATACACACTGCTGCTTTGTTTACTTGACTAAAAAATAAACAAAACAGTGTCAAATTTTATTTTATTTTATTTTTGAAATAAAATAGACCCACAATTAGGTAGACTACTATTTGCTTTTCATATCCGAAGGATGCCGCAGCGGTAATACAATCTCTACTGGGGTTTTAATGCTTAGGGCGTGTGTGGAACTGGCTCTGTCGGCCCAATTGCACGCTTCACAACAACACCTTCAAAGACATCTCATGTTTGCTATCCACACTGTGGCTCCCACTTTTGAATTTATTCGAATACGTGATTACCAGGGAGCACCGGTACTAAAATGCAATCGATATTTTTTTTATATTTATTACTTAATTGAAAACGAAAAAGAAAAAAAAAATCTGTCTAAGAAATTATTTATTTATTTGATACATCTATTTGTTAAACCATCCTGTCCATTTGCTGGATTGCTCTGATTTCAATTGTCGAGGTTCAGTCCACATGAAATTGCCGCCATCTCCTTTCCCATTATTGCCCCTACTATTTTCTCGGATCGCATGTATCTTACGAATCAACGGCTCCCAAACATGTTGCTCTCCGTAATATATATATCCCATGCCTAAACTTGCACCAGCCAAATGTGCCTATATATATCCAATTATATTAGCTATACATTGTTATGGTTATGTTAATGGGGGCGCTTACAAAATGGTCGAACATTCTCCACTTAAATACAATACCGGCTAAGTCGAAACCCATAATTGCAGGAAGCGCATATCTATGAAAATTTAGTAAACGTCCCATAATACTGATCACCTTGTACTTACCCCAATTTGATGGGGATCATTGGTAAGAAAATGAGGCTAATACTTGAATTAGGATGTAAAACAGCAGTGGAGGCAACTAGACCATAAATTGCACCGCTTGCACCCAAACTAGGTATCAAAGGTCTTGAATTACGTAATGCCAAGCTGCACACATGGCTAACAACATTTGCACCAATGCCAGCAGATAGATACATTGCCAGGAATTGTTCGCGGCCCAATGTATCATGGATAACCTTGCCAAATGACCACAGACCAACCATATTTAAACCAAAATGGAAGATCTCTTGATGAGAAAAGCAACTAGTTAATAGGGTGATGTTTTGTCTACTCCCGGGTAAATGTAAGAACCATTTACTCATAAAGGGAGTTAAGCGAGGAATTTGCCAACAGGCAAATACAACAGTGTTAATAGCAATGATTCCCGCCAGGGTCTTTTCTGATTCGGACATGGTTGCAAATTTTTCTCCAATCATCCAGAAAGCACGCTTAATATCTTGGGGCAAACTGAGTTCGTCAAGTGCTTGCCCGAATTTCTGCAGCATTAACTGCCTTTTTTCGATTACCATATCTCGTTTTTCTCTCCAGAGCTCGGCTAGAATAGATTCCTCATCTTGCGCAGGTCCAAACAAAGACCATTGACGTGAATGTTGTCGAAGACGATCCCATAGTGTCTGTTGATTACGATCAAACACAACACCTGCTGCGATAAAAGTGGCAGCTGAAAGTGTTAATCCATACATGACAGGACCTGCATATCTGACATGAGGAAAAGAAGGGGCGTTTCTCCAACCCAGGGGTGCTGGAGGAGGTGGTGGTGGTGCCGACTTTAAGTTCAGTAAAGGTTGTCGAGGTTTGACATTAACTCTTGAAGTTGCAATATATCGGTTGCTAGCCACATTGTTGAACAAGATGGCTCTTTTCGTATTAAGCGACAGTATTCGGTTCATTTCAAAAGGAAAAAAAATGAATGGAGAGTCCCAGATATAAATTGATGTTGAACGTGACTTAGTCTTTCACTCACTACTCCTGAGTTTAAAGAAAGGGTTGTTTTTGGTGTGTTCTTTCTCTTGACGCCATGACAAGGTAAATGTGCCTTAACTAAAAGCCTTACTTTTTATTTACCACTTAAAGCCAGTAGAAACCGCATTACAGCAGGACCGAAGTCAGTCGTGTGCCAGGAAACTGAACTTAGGGGTGAAATCTCAATTGGTAAGAGAAACCTGTAAGGCAATGAGATTTTACTAATCGTCCCAAACAGGTTCTGGTAAATAATTTACAGAAAAAAAAAACGAATGTAGCATAAAATAACATGGTTTGAAGGAACTGTTCTTCATCCACAGTGCCGGGTCATTGCAGAAAATGGTCCCATTTACATTGGAAAGAATAATATCATTGAAGAGAACGTCATCATTTTTAACAAGTATGTCGATTTGTATTGTCTGTATACGCACTAATCTTATTTTTCTTCTAGAAATTCCACGCCACTTGTCATTGGTGATGAGAACGAGTTTGAAGTAGGATGCTGTAAGTAGCAGATTTGTTTGCGATATTGCAGTTCTAACGCTATAGATAGACGTTGAAGGTTCACGAATTGGAAATAACAACATAGTTGAAGCTAGAGGTCGTATCTTGGGAAGCACCGCTGTTGGAAATTACTGTGTTATTGGATCTGCCTGCTCAACAGAAAACAATGAGACCATTGCTGACCTTACTGTAATTTATGGAGCACAATCTAAAAGGAGAATACAGAATGAACCTCTCTCCGTAAGTTAATGCTAAATTATGAAAAAGAAGTATCATCGGACCAACCATATTATTTTTAGACCCAGGCAACACTGCATGCGAGACATCTGGATTATCTTCGTGAGGTTTTACCCAAGTATAACCATTTGAAAAAGCTTGAGTCTAATTAGGGGCATTATACCATCACAATATATAAAGATTTTTATTTTTATTTTTTATCTGCATTTTATTACACATCACACCAATCCTTGATGGGCAAACAAGAAAGGTATTTACAACCAGGACAAACTGCCGACAAATCACTGGATGTATAGAAAATCCGTAAGAATACAATATACAGGACGAGAAACAAGACAAGGCATACGATTCTAGCGACCCATCCCACTATAATAGCTTTACGAGATGCATTAGACGGTGAAGATGTAAGAATAACCCCGAATAATAACCCCATCACCAGTCCTCCGATATGAGCAAAATTATCGATTCCCGGGAACAGCCCAAGAACTAATGCGAATAAGGCTGAGAACAATAAGACTACCAACTCGCGTCCAGGTCTTCGAATTTCTTTCCAATGAATTAGAAGATCTGTCACTTGGAATCCCACAAGACCAAACAATGATCCTGAGCATCCCATGGAAGCTAAAAATTAAGGGTTTTAGTTTTTTTTTTTTTTTAGTGTAAATTAAATTATATACACATACAAGTCGTAATTCCAGAAAGTACGCCGCTTAATATGGAGCCCCAGATGCCTGACACAAAATAGAGAATCATGTAACGAATCAACCCTAGTTTACGCTCTATTTCACCACCTAGTTGGAGGTGTGTAAGTAGATTGATCAAGATATGAACAACACCAGCATGCAAAAAGATTGAGATAAAAAATCGGAAAGATTGATTTGGTGTGGTTCCAAAGCCACCAAATCCACATGCTTCTTCGGCTGTACAAGTCGATTCAGCAGACTGATAACAGTTTCCAAACAAAGTTGTGGAGGGATACTGAGTAGTTTCTCTCATACATGGCACAAATTTACTACCCATATTTACAAGTGCCTATTAAAATATGTTAATTAAAAGCCTTTTTTAAATTAATTATATCTATATTTACCATATAATTGGGTCCAACCATAGGATTAAATGGAGATGTCTGGATCCAGCTGCCTGATAACTGGTGGTTTCTGATTAATTCATATATAAAGACACCCAGCATTATAAATGATGTAACCCATGTAAAAATTGGATATTTCGTAGATCCGAAAAATTGCTTGTAAAGAAGACCTCTTTGCTTTGGCATGTGTCGTACAATATCCTCGTCATTTCTTTTAAACCCTCTATTAGCATTGCTTGGAATAGCACTAGTATTTCCTTGCTCCATATCTGTTGGTTTTTGGTACCCTTTTAGTTTGTTCATAAAAATATCTACTCTAGTTTGCTCCGGTGGGGGGTGATGGGGCTGAAATAAAAGTTTGTTTTGATCGCTCGTTTCATATAGCTGGAATTCATCATCATTCTCTTTTAGTGGCACAAAGTCACCCCTATTTAATCCAGAAGGTATTTTGCTTGTATCATCGTCTTGAAAAGTAGGACCATATACATTATCATTTCCTACTTCGATCTTAGACTCGTAGGCTGGAGTGTGATCGATTTGATTGCTAAGGGGTGAAGGCGAGATAGCTGTAGCTGTCGCTGCTGATGAAATGGCTGGGGAATGCATAGGTGATGATATGAAGGAGGACGTATCGTCATACACAGGTGTTGGTATAATAGAAGGTGACCTGTCTGCGAAGCCCACATGAGGAGAATCGACATTGAGATTCGGGCTTGTCAGCCCTCCGTCATTCTCTCGAAAAGGGTTGTGGTCGGGAGTAGCTCTGGGTTGCTCGCTCATATTATTTTTTATGAGAAAGAGGGTATTTTAGATAAATTATGGCCTTTAAATAACTTAATCCTCAGCCGCACAGGTGACGGATTCATTTAACTGGCTTAAGAAAATTAGGTTTAAAGAGCTAAACTTTCCAATATGACTTCAAAGGTTACACGAACCGGCTTGATATCAGTTTGCTTGAAGCATTAATAAGGAATAATTTCTTGCCAAGACTCCCAAATAATAATTTTAATCTATCGCAGTAAATAAAAAATAAAAAATATAAATAACGCTTCCCTTTGGTTCTTAAAATAACCACATATTTACAATATTCAACATAAGAAGATAGAACATATTTAAACAAGATCTTGCTGTTGACACATTTAACTATACGTGGCTGGCGAAAATCAATTGTGATAGGTCATTTGAGCTGTGCCAAGGAGCCTCCCAATCCCAGTGCCGATTCTTTTTTTAAAGTAACTTCAAAACCAATTTGCCAGGCTCAGACTCCGTTTACTCCTGGGTGCTAATGCGAACCATGAAGTAAATCCTGGCGCAGCGACTTTTTAAGACGTTCATGTAAACAGATTAGGTTGGAGATTTTTTAAATGCCCGCCACTTTTGAGCCAATCATCAATCTGAAACGTGATTTTCACGTGATCTAAGCCACAATTTACACTTTTAGGTACTTGTATTTTTAATTGGTCACGTATTTCATCAAAAGTCGCTTTGTCCGAGTGGTTAAGGAGTATGACTAGAAATCATATACGCTCTGCGTGCGCAGGTTCAAATCCTGCAGGCGACGACATATTTTTTTCGTTTCTGGTAAAAAGTCGTGTATGTAGCAATTGTTTTTTTTTTTCTTTTTTTTTTTTGGCCGTAGAATAAAATTCGATCCATACTACCATGTTAGCTAGACGCAAGCATAAATATCTGGGCGTACCCAAAATAATTTTTTTCTACTGTCTGGTTGTAGTGCTAAATAAATCTTTAATCGAATGTATCAAGAAAAATTGATGAATTTTTATTTTTGGTTGTTTTGAATTAGATAGTGAAAAAATAAATAATGAAAATGGCGAGAAAAATAAAAGGAAAAAGGAAATACTCGATCTCTATGATCAAACTAATAGACTATAATAATCTAAAATATTACATACCAAAATTGTTGGTCCATGTAATAAAGGGAATGTAAGTTTAACGGCGACGACGAACAATTGGTGCAGCAGTAGAGTCAATAATAGGCTGTTCTACAGCAGGTTGTTCTACGGCTTCCTCGCCACCTTCCTCACCACCTTCCTCCTCTTCTTCTTCCTCCTCTTCTTCCTCTTCCTCTTCTTCCTCGTCCTCCTCTTCCTCCTCTTCCTCTTCTTCATCTTCATCTTCCTCCTCCTCATCTTCTTCTTCCTCATCTTCTTCTTCCTCCTCCTCCTCTTCTTCCTCATCATCATCTTCCTCTCCTACAGTGGAGGCATCAACTTGTTCAGTAGTCTGTTCAGCAGACACATCAGCAGGCTGTTCAGGGGACAGTTCAGGAGATTGCTCAACTTGTGTATTATCTGTAATATCTACGGGAGCAGCTTCTTGTCGACGTTGAACAGAAGAGCTTGATGATTCTTTTACTTGGTTATCTTCCTCAACATCTTCGTATTTATCGTTATCGTTTGACTTTACATTGTCGCCAGCTTGGTTGTCTGGATCATAATATTGATCAGCTTGTCCCTCAAACTGATAATTTTGGAAAGACTGATCACCAAGGGCATATTCACTATCATCAAAGTAACCATTGTCGCCATCAGTGTCATAAATAACATTGTTAGAAGTCTCCAACGTATTATCAAACTCGTTTTCAATTTCATAAGTATTGTCGTTATCAGCAGAAACATCAACAGTATCGTCGTAGTCATTTATAAAGTCAAAACTATCTTCATACTCATTGGAAACTTCAAAGTCAAAGTCATCATCGTCATCATCGTCATCATCTTCATCTTCGTCGTCTTCATCTTCATCTTCATCTTCTTCATCCTCGTCTTCTTCATCCTCGTCTTCATCTTCTTCGTCCTCGTCCTCTTCATCTTCATCCTCTTCGTCTTCATCCTCGTCCTCTTCATCTTCATCTTCTTCATCTTCATCTTCTTCGTCCTCATCATCATATTTGGTATATAAATCTTCAATTTGTGTATCCCATTGTTCTGGATTGTCCCAGGGAGCAGCCTCATCTCCTGCTTGATCATCCCAGTTTGTTTCTTCAACGGCTTCAACGGCTTCATCGTATCGACGAGAATGAACCGCATGACCTAATCTTCTACGAGACAAAAAAGCTTTACGTTGGACCCTGTGATCAACCACTTCGGCATTAATGGTATATGACATAATCATGGATGCAACCAAGCCAAGAGAAAGAATGTTAAAACGCATAGTAATTTTTATCTATATGTGATGATAATATATAAAAAAAGAAGGAAGAAAGTAATTTGAATATAACAAAAAAAAAAAAAAAAAAAAGAGAGTGGGGCTGTTATCACTTTATATATATTGACAATACTAAATCAAAATAGGGGAAGTAACATAATTGAATCATATAAGTAGACATCAAGGAGAGAAGAAGACCATTGCGGTGTATATTAAAAAACAAAAAACAAACAGCTATACACAACAAATGTTTTTTCAAGGAAATATGCTTTTCTTCATTGTAACTGGCAACCACTAATGCCACATCTGTTGGTGAATACGTTAAAATTACGAAGTTAAATTGCATAAAACGGTGAAAAAGTTATGAGTGCTCATCGATCTAACCTAGGTATCAATACTATTTTGATTTTTTCTTTCCTTATTATTTTTATGCTCCTAATAATCCCTATTCTCTTCTTTCTTTTTTTAATAAAAAAAGACCTTATAGGAGAAAAGAGCTCCATTTTAACAAGTATATATTTGGTATATAGGCCAGCTTTACATGCGCCTGTTATCACGACAAATGATGCTTGGTCACTAGATTTTAATATATTATGTGGTATTATTATATACCCCCTTTTTCAAATTGGTTGTAAAATAAAATATAAAAACATTATCAGGGGATTTGAATCCAACTCTGTACATCAAAAGCGCTCGCTCCTTAAACACAGCTAAAAACAAGGCTCATTGAACATTTGCGACAGCTGTATCTTTTGTATTATTGTTCACGTGATATAAATCGAGACATCACCTTTCCTCGATTATGTTATTAGTTTTGGAGATAGAAATGCTTTTTGTATACATCATGCATATACATTTTTAAGATAATACTAGATAAGATTGAAACGTTTTATTATATAAAAATACATTTTATTAAGCTATATATTGTTTTGACTGGTACGTTCTATTTTCAAATACCAAGTTGTCCTTTTCCGTCACAGGTAAAAAAGAAACAGAGGAAAGGGGCGTTAATTACATACATGCAATAGATCTCTGATTTCAACAAGAGAATCTGAAAAAAAGGAGTACCCAGTCATGACCTCATCTCACGTAATCAAATAAAATATTTGCACAATACCTGTATAAAACTGTCAGTTTATTCTATTATAAGAACTAAGGAACAGTGAAGTGGCTAATTGAGGGTCATTTAACATTTATTTATTATAACATGAATAGATAAAAAAGAGAAGATTGATTATAAAGATGCGAAATGACTAGTTATGAGATATTATTATAGAAATAAACTAAGAGAACTGCTAGACTGAAAAAATAAATTAACAGTACTAAATTATATAAGTGAATCACGAGAAGTCACTTTAGATAGGGCTATTGATAAGAGAATCACGCTTGTTCAAAGCATAGGCCAACTTTCTACGGGATAAGACCATTCTTTGAGAGACATGATCTTTGGCATCACGACGAAGGAGGTCAGTTGCGGAACGAGAGGAGCCACTTCTAGCAGCATGATCGGCCAAAGCTTGAGCAAAATTACCGATATTAGAAGATCCAGAAGTGCTGGTTTGAGAACGACTGTCGCCATTTCTGGTTGCAGTGTTTGAAACTCCATTTAAGCTTCCACCATTATAACCGGAGCCACTGCTTTCACCACTAACGGTTCCAAAATGTTGACTAGAGCTGGATGAGGCCTCAGTACCACTGGAGGCATTATCCGTGTTAGAACCGCTTACAAAGCTACCAATGCCACCGCTTGTAACAGTTTTGGTAGTTTTTGTTGTAGTAGATTCAGAGCCAGTGGCACCGGTTGCACCGGTTGCACCAGATACACCACCTAAAGTATTACCAGCTCCACCGAGACCACCAGTACTATCGGTCACAGTTTCAATAGTCTCAGTAGCAATATCAGTTGCGCCTCCAGCACTGCCAACACCACCTAAAGTATTACCAGCTCCACCGACACCACCAGCACTACCAGTTACAGTTTCAATAGTCTCAGTAGCAATATCAGTTGCGCCTCCAGCACTGCCAACACCACCTAAAGTATTACCAGCTCCACCGACACCACCAGCACTACCAGTTACAGTTTCAATAGTCTCAGTAGCAATATCAGTTGCGCCTCCAGCACTTCCAACACCACCTAAAGTATTACCAGCTCCACCGACACCACCAGCACTACCGGTTACAGTTTCAATAGTCTCAGTAGCAATATCAGTTGCGCCTCCAGCACTTCCAACACCACCTAAAGTATTACCAGCTCCACCGACACCACCAGCACTACCGGTTACAGTTTCAATAGTCTCAGTAGCAATATCAGTTGCGCCTCCAGCACTGCCAACACCACCTAAAGTATTACCAGCTCCACCGACACCACCAGCACTACCGGTTACAGTTTCAATAGTCTCAGTAGCAATATCAGTTGCGCCTCCAGCACTTCCAACACCACCTAAAGTATTACCAGCTCCACCGACACCACCAGCACTACCGGTTACAGTTTCAATAGTCTCAGTAGCAATATCAGTTGCGCCTCCAGCACTGCCAACACCACCTAAAGTATTACCAGCTCCACCGACACCACCAGCACTACCAGTTACAGTTTCAATAGTCTCAGTAGCAATATCAGTTGCGCCTCCAGCACTTCCAACACCACCTAAAGTATTACCAGCTCCACCGACACCACCAGCACTACCAGTTACAGTTTCAATAGTCTCAGTAGCAATATCAGTTGCGCCTCCAGCACTTCCAACACCACCTAAAGTATTACCAGCTCCACCGACACCACCAGCACTACCAGTTACAGTTTCAATAGTCTCAGTAGCAATATCAGTTGCGCCTCCAGCACTGCCAACACCACCTAATGTATTACCAGCTCCACCGACACCACCAGCACTACCGGTTACAGTTTCAATAGTCTCCGTAACAATATCAGTTGTACCATCAACATTAGATACGCCACTACCAGCACCGGATGCAGCGCTACCGACACCAGAACCATTATTAAGAACACTTTCAGTATTAGTAGTAGTAGTTTGAACAGTTTCAGAAGCAATAGAATTAGCATCAGAAGCACCGTTTACTACATTGCCAGCACCACTAGCATTGCTACCTGTGGTAGTTTTCACAGTTTTAGTCGTGGTAGAAGTAAATCCAGAGTTGTTGCTTCCGGCATTAGTGATAGATTCACCTGAAATATTATCAACACTTCCAGTTGCTCCATTGACAACAGTAGAACCAGACGTAGCACCATTTGATCCAGCATTGGAGCCAGAAGAACCTGTACTGCTATTGGCAGTCTTCACAGTTTTAGTGGTAGTAGTAGTGGTTTGACCATTTGCGGACTCTCCAGAGACGTTTCCGGATGTTTCAGTACCAAAGGTATTGGTTTCGGATGAAAAGCTACCTTGAGAAGCACCTGAAGCTTGATTGGTACCTACGCTAGCAGTGTTCTGTCCAGATCCCAAAGTGCTACCAAAACCGGATAGAGATCTAGTACCATCAGCTAATTGACCGAGCCCTCCATCTGTTGTTGAATAGTTTATAGTACCAGCATGAACAAAAGTTGACATCATCATGGTGGCAACAAAACCGAGAGAAATATGATTAAAACGCATCTTAGTTGAGAGAACAAATGTAGCTAAATTGTTTGATGATAAGAAAAAAAAAATTACGATGAAAAGCATTCTCTTTTATATAAAATTGTAAAATCTATGTTTACACATATCATTTTTTTTTCTTTACATCAAAAAGTGGCATCAGAATTTCTATATGCGGGCAAGAATCAAGGGGTGTGAGTGAGACCAAAAAAAAAACACACTTCACTCTATGTGAAAACCCTTGATGGCTTGCATAGACCATCAATGTGTAGATATTCTTAGATGACTGATAAACAGTTTGCATTTTGAAAACAGTAACCCCTCTCTCTTCTATTACACCATTCCACGCTTGATTCATTTTAGAGACATATTAATATATAATCATGCAGTTTTGTCACATAGAGTCTGCTTAATCAATACATTTGCTTTCATAATGTAAGTCTACAGACAACATTTGTGCACAGTAATCTTTATTACAAAAACCCTTTTTCATTAAAAAAAAACCCACCCTTGTTTATAAAATATATTCAGACTGGCATATCAGTGTACGATTTATGTGTCAATTATAGATAATGTAACACCATCTTCTCATTTATTTGTTTACAATAACAAAAATCTGGTCTGCATAATTTCTTGTGAAGATCATTTTGTTTACGTCTTGGACCCATTTTTCTTTTGGGTAGTTCAATCAAATAGGTTTAGATCTTTTTTTAATATGAAATTTGGTGTCGATAGTGGTTTTTTAAGGTAAGCCTAATAGTTGGACTTTTTTTGGGGGCGGAGGTGTAATAACATAGTTTAAAATCATAAAGCTTAAGTATAATTGTACAAAAAATAAAATAAAAGCATTGCATGAATTCAATGACAGTCCGATAATAATAGGATAAAGGAGTATTATACCAATTGGTTTTTATTTTTATCATTATGCACCACGCCCCATTCTCAATTTTACAAATTTGTTGGTGCTATAAAAATGCCAATTGATTTAAATTGTACATGTAATGGACTTGGGTGTTGATATCAATATTGTGCTTCCTCACCAAAAATTAAATAAAAAGGAAATATTTAAAATCATAAATATGCATTGTAATGCACTGACTATCAATGTGTCGTTTACAATCGACGAGTGGAAGAAAAAACAAACAAACAAACCTAAATTAGTGTTTTATTTGCGTCCTGTACCAATGAATTACCATCATAGCGTCCCACTGTTGTATATGGCCATAGAAACTTCTTTTTTTTTTATTAAATAAGTCTCGATCATTATAATTTTTAAGTAAATTAATTGCAAATCATCCCTGTTGTCTCTTTCTCTACCCTTGCCCCCCTTTATTGTTGTTGCATATCTGTTTCATCAAGTGCATGTTTTATATTTCTTCCATTATTTTTTATACACATAATTTATTGTGACTCGTCATATAAAACCATATGATGGCATTTATTTTAATATGTTCAACTTGGCTTGTGGTTGAAACATGTAATCTCAATACTTTCTCACATTATTAATTCAAAACAAAATAACCTTTATCAGTCAGTAAAAAGAAAGGGTTATGATACATGGGATTTGCAAAAAGATAGGGATCAAAAAAGATCACTATATGGGGGAAGGGGTACTTTTTTTGGAAATTAAGATTTAACTCATAAAACTTGAGTAACGAATGAAGGCTCTTAACATTAACCCGCAATTTTATCTTGTTGCATACCACAAAAAGAAAAACCAAAAAAAAAGAGTAACCCATTAATAAGTTATGAAGCTTCTATACGCTGTTAATTGGAATATAATTCAGCCTTCTATTTAATAAAGTGATCGTGTTTTTTTGGAAAGAAAGATCACTACCAATTTTTCCTAAACACCTTCAACTAAGAAAAAAAAAAGTTTTTTTTTAGAGTTGCTTGTAATGCATAGTTAGGATACATGAGTAACTATATTCAAATTTGTTGTTATTAAGTAGTTACCCTTTCAGTGAGCAAACGGCCTTCCAAGTAGTATATTATATAAGAGATGTGTTGAGATTGCTTTATCTCATTCAAATTGATTATGATAGGAGGAGGGGGGGGGGAGTTAACATACGTTACCACCTGTTATTATGTCAAACTCTTTCAGATAAACTATAATGTACATATAGATTTACGTGTAATATAGCACTTAGAGGTATTTTATCTATATCGTTAGTTATTATGATGTATTCCGTAGAGATACATTTAAACCTGCTGGTTAAAGTTCAAAAGAAATGTCATCTTTTGTCAGGTTACCAGCATAACTAAGGTATACGATAAAGCGCACCATTCTTTTTAGTTGGTAGAATGATGCCACAATTCGGATCAATTTAAAGTAAGAGTTGAATGAGACAGATGGTTGGAGAAATCCGTATTGGTTATAACATACACGCGAGTCAACTTAATTAAACTTAGTTACGAGCTCAACAATAGATCAAGCCTTTTATTTTAAAACTTCATTAATAATACTTCTCTCAATTTTTTTTTGCGGTATAAACTTCATCTGCACACGTCTAAACAAACAGGAAGATCATTTTTACGAGTAGTTATCATTAATTTTTTGACGAGGAATAACTTTTCCCACTTGACCTTCATCATTTCTTCGCTGCTTGTTTCTTTACTTTGATACAATAAGGAGGCAACATTTATGTTAGCCTAAAAATTTAAGTAAGTAGAATGTTGTATGTGCAAATGTCATTAATTCTTAGCATTATAGCTTAATAAATTTAGATAAGACTATTTGCATGATTTAGTAGAAATAAGCCCTTGGATACCAAAAGTAGCAGTACACATATGACAGGTTTTATAATAATATAAACTTGGTAATATTATATAAAGAGTCATTAACACATACATCCCTTTTTTCAGTATATGTTGTAGTCAATTCACGCCAACAAGTTACACATTTAAACAGTCTCCATTTATTTTGAACCGGGCATTCTGATTAAACGTTAAGATTATATTTCAGAGAAACCCATCCTAAAAACATTTTTTTGCGGTAGCTTATGGGAAAATTGTTTGTTAGCTTTTGTTGTTCGCAGAAGCTTTGGAATCAGAATTAGCCTTCTTGTAATTTTAGAGCACTTCATTTGATTATGTGATTTGGTATAATAGCTCATAAATAATTTGTGCGATATAACAACACACTTTTGGATAATTACTACTGATTGCATAATTTTTTTTTGAAAAGGCTAGCCTTATACTCCAGTGTGCGATTGATCTATGGGTTGAGCAATCTGTTTAACTTTAAGAGTCCCATAAAAATGCAGCATAATGACAGCTGGAGTATAAACGTCGAGGTAGTAGATGTCATCCATTGTGTACCTAGGTACCTTGAATTAATTATTTGCATAAATAATCTATAAACCCATTAATAACTCAAACAAGTTTTTAAAGAAACTCGAGCGAGGGATTACCTGATACTACCTCAAAACGGTATTGCTCAATGTATCAATCTCTTTTTGTATGATGACTACTTTCTAATTCTATTGAAAATAGCTGTGACATGCTTGCAAATACCAAACTATTGTTTATAGATAACCTTCATAACAGTAGGATGCATAAGTTAGAGGCTGTTCTTTCTAATAAACCCAACCTTTTTTTTTTCTGAATATTGGCCTTTGGGAAGAATAAGGGTTTCTGAATATTTGAAAAAAAAAACAATATTTAGATCTTATATGCACTTGTAAAGTCAAAAAAGTATTCAGCCAACAAGAAAATGAGAGGTTAAAGATGATAAAGGTACTCAACTGTCTTTGAAATGTCATGAATAAATGATGTTGTGCCAAACAAGATTAGGAGGCATTACCCTTGTTTTTCTCATTTTGTTATGAACAATGACAAAAGGATTGATTCTATTCTTGATGCGATCAAAAGTAAACCATTTGTTTCTTTTCCCCCCGTCCAATTGAGGATTACTAATAACAATAAAAAATAAAACCATTTACCCTGTCACTTTTAGGATAATAAGGCCGCTTGTGAGAATAAAATAAAAATAATCGGTACAATACATGTCCTTCCAATGGCTGGATTATGTTATATTTATAATTTGCGAGATAGATATATTTATAGAGAATCCCATATCATTTGAAGTCTGACTATGTGTATCCATATATTTATCAACCACAGTAATCTATTTAAAATGAAATTGCCCAACTGTTACACAACAATAAACCCCCGACACACAGGTGGGGGCACCCAATCAAAGCAATTGAATGACAATTCGCATTACATAAACGCATTTTTTTTTATTTGGGTCCCTTTTTCCCCCTACCCCTTGTTTTTTATAACACCTTTTTTTTTTTTTTTGCTTGTTAAACATGGCTAATGTATTCTCTACATTAGCACAAGGAAAAAAGCCTTTGACGGGTGTATTAGTGTTATCTTTAATCTATGCGGTTCATAAAGCAAGACAACAATTTAAAAACAACATGCCTTTACCACAAACAGGCATTAAGAAAAAGTACAAGAAAGTGGGTGTCAATGCTGAATTCTTTGAACAAATGAAAAAGTTATTACCCATTTGTGTTCCAGGTACAATTAAGTAAACGACAACAGAGAAATTAATGTATTAATGACATTATGGGGGGGGGGAGCAGGTGTTTTTTCAAAGGAATCAGGACTCTTAGTTATACTTGCAACTGTACTCATTGCACGTACCTGGTTGGATATTTGGTTTTCTGGATTCAACGGGTAACAAAAACCAAAAGAGGGTTATTTTTGGTTATCATGAGGATCTAACACTTCATAAATTAAAAAAAAGCTCCGTAGTCAAGGCCATTGTTTCCAGAGATAGAAAGCAATTCATCGCAAAAGCCATTGTTGAATTTGGATTAATGATGGTAATAAATATCAGTGGATAGAATAGAAATTAAAACGACTGACACAGATATAGTGGCCTATGAGTATTGTAAATAATTCATTAAAGTTAACCATCAATGCTCTTGCCCTTTGTTTCCGTCAACGATTAACCAAGGTACGGAAAAAAAAAAGTTTCATCGCACGTGAATTTATTTTAACCTTATATTTTGCTGCATAAATAGCATGCACACAATCAATATTTGGATGGAATTACATTTTATAAAGTGTCTAATTTGGATAATCGACTTCAAAATGCGGATCAATTGTTAACACAAGATATTGACAAATTTTCAGATAATTTGTCTCATTTATACTCGGATATTGCCAAGCCTGTAGTGGATATCTTTTTATTTGCATACAAATTGGGAGAAGCCATGTAAGTTTAGATTATGCACGTATATAAAACATGAATTAGAAGGTCTCATATCTATGATGAAAAATATTAGTGGTAACGAAGCACCATTCTTTATGATTGCTTATTTTGTCATGTCAGGTGTCTTGCTTCGTGCATTTTCTCCTCCCTTTGGCCGATGTTAGTGAAGTTTTTTTTTTTTTTACAAGAAAGAGGATATGATTTTTATTACTAAACCCTTCTCCTTAATAGACACTGCAATTGAACAAAAGCTTGAAGGTGATTTCCGTTTCACACATGTAAGTGGTCCTTTTTTCCCCCACCTCCCTCTTAGATGTATATTCCTCCTTTTATTTATTTATTAAAACCATATACATTAGTCTCGTATCATCACGCACTCCGAGGAAATTGCATTTTATCGTGGTGGAGATCGTGAAAAGGAAGTTGTTAACAATACATTTGAAAAGATTTCCAATCATGTCCGTAAAGTGTACACTTTACGTTTCTTGAATGGTATTTTTGATTCTGTCCTTGTCAAGTACTGTGCAACCATGACTGCATACTAGTAAGTTCTTTTTGATATATATGCCGTTTACAAAAATAATATAAGGAGGAAAAATGTGAAAAGCTCAATGTGTTTATAGTCTATTAGCAAGACCTGTGTTTGATCCTCGTTACGGTAAGTTTTCAATTCATAGGATTTACCCTTTGGAGGACTAAAGGGAGAGTGAAAACTTTTTTTTTTCTTTTTTCTTTTGTAGCTACGAAACATATGGGAATTGATCATGATCCTACGAAATTGATGGAAGATTATTCTAGAAATTGTAAAGTGTGAAATGAATTAGGAGAGAGGATACCAAAACATATATTAATTTTAACCATGATACCTATAGCCAGTTATTTAATTAATTTATCGCAAGCGGTGGGTAGACTGATTCTCACAGGTCGTGATTTAACTCGATTTGCTGGTTACACAGTAAGTTTTTTCTCTCTCCTGTAAAATAAGAAGCTAATATAGTGTTATTTAGTCTCGTGTGGCCGATTTATTTGATGTGCTGAGTGATGTGCGTAATGGTAAATACAAGCGCACAATGATGTCTACAGAAGAATCAGGAGCAGGCAAAAATAAGCTTGTGGATACAAATAACACTAAAGGCAAAGTTTTGATTCGTGATGGTGTGATTGTCTTTGACAAGGTGCCTATTGTCACACCCAACAGTGATGTTTTGGTAAGACAATGTGGTTAATCATTCTAAAGTGTCTCTCTGACATACATATCTTTTTAGCTCAAGGATCTCTCTTTTAAAGTCAGTACGGGAATGAATTGTTTAATTTCAGGACCCAATGGATGTGGTAAAAGTTCCTTGTTCCGTATTTTGGGTGATTTATGGCCATTATTTGGCGGAACAGTGACAAAACCTGCAGCAACCAAATTATTTTATGTGCCTCAAAAGCCTTACCTTCCTTTGGGTACCTTTAGAGATCAGGTGATTTATCCCGATACGCGACAAGAAGCGGAAGCTAAGGGGTTGAATGATGATGGCTTGATGGCTTTATTAGATACAGTTCATCTTGGGTATCTCGTAGAGCGTGAAGGAGGTTGGGATACAGTACAAGATTGGGCCGATGTATTATCGGGAGGAGAAAAACAACGTGTAGCGATGGCTAGATTATTTTATCACAAACCCCAATTTGTGAGTTTTTTTTTTTTTTATCTTTTTTATCTCTGCATTTGTTGCTAACTTGATAAACTAATTTAGGCTATTCTGGATGAATGTACAAGCGCAGTGAGTGTAGATATTGAAGCCATCATGTATGAGCATGCTCGTAAAGTAGGCATTACATTGTTCACAGTGTCACACAGGTAAAAAAGATTAATGCAAAAAAAAGAAAAGAAAGTGACTAACAAAAAAGGAGTAGAACTTCATTGATTCGTCACCACGAATATCTTTTGCGTTTTGATGGAGAAGGCCATTATGAATTTAGAGAGTAAGTTTTGAATAGAACTGGTTTATCAAAACCCTAAAAACTAATCATGTGTAAACTATAGAATGGATCCTGAGGATTTAACATCCGCCTTTGGTTTTGGACACGGTAAAACCAAGCCTCAAAGCAAGATGGAAGAAGATATTTAATATCACACAGCATCCTCCTTCATTTGACGTCATTTTTTTTTTTTTTTTTTAAGAAAAAAGAAAGCTATTTTTATTGTATCAAAAAAAAAAAAAAACTATTGGCCAACTACAGACCTGTCGGGATTTCTGTATTGTATGATAAGCGGACTTGAGTTTATTGTAAGGAGGGGAAGCCATTGTTTTTAGCAGGCTTCCCCAAGTCCTTATCCACAGATATATATATATATATATAAATATATATATATTGGGAAAGGAGTGGACATTGATGAACACTTGTATTTCCTGTCAATCAACAAGATTATTGTTAAGTATACGCCTACACTTGATGATGGGTTATAGTATCAAGTGGTGGGTCACTGACTATAATCTAAGCCCAAAGCTAGGGGAGGTAGTAACTAGCCACAGTCCCTGCGAAAATCAGAGCGCGTTTTGATTAAAAAAAAAAAAACCTTGCTTAGCATTACGTACTAATAAGCTTTCATCTTTCAAGAACCAGCGTTCTTACAAAGAAGGACGGGGTTTATTAAATTTATGATAAAACGAGATTGTAATTTAATTAAATTTGAGACCTTTTTTTTTAATTATTAAAAAGGATAGCTGGCAAAATTAGATCAACCTTTCAAACAATTTCAATCATCCTCTATACATGTAGTTGACTAATGAATGATAGAAATAAACGTGTTCAATAGTAAAATATCATGCAACATGAAGCCTCCCCCCCTTCTTCACCCAGGCAAATGTAACAAACAAACGTAAACTTTAGATGTATGTGGTCGGCTTTAATGTGCCAAAATTTACAAGTCGTACCAAAATAAGACTAAAAAAAAAATCCTGTAAAATTATCTTTTTTTTTTTTAATTTTGGAACCTTTTTCTTTTTTTTTTTTTTTTTTGGAACCTTTTTTTTTTTTTTTTTTTTTTTTTTTTTGTGGACATTGTTTAAACATGAGTAAAACGTCAAAGAGTTTGAACCCAAGTCCCGAAGACGAGGTATTAAATAGAAAAGAGAAAGAGAAAGAAGTAGTACTTCTTACACTTTTTAATAATAGTTTACAAGTATCGATGCGCAACTTGATCATGTGAATAGAGTATTGAAATGGAGCATACTGGACTTGGAGAAGTTTACCTTTTCTTTAAAAGCAAGGTAAAAAAAAAAAGCAAAGAAAAAGAAAGCAGTAAAATTATAACATATAAAAATAGACTGGTTGCTGAGGAAGCGTATGTGGCTGCCTTGACTAAAATCACCCGACATAACACGATCGACAGTGCACCCACGCACAACAATAATAATGGATCGTCAGACACAAGTTATTTTGGAGACTATACAACCAGTTTTACCCAAACTGCCAGTACCTATGAAAACTCCATCGAAAAGACCGTGGATTCTAGACGAGAGTTTATTAGCTGTTTAAAGTCTCAAATAGAGCTCTTGCAGAAAGTCAAGGTGATTTAGTTAGATATAACCTATATTTGTGTGTATATATTTGATTTATCTTACATAGAACAGGACTCGCACGATCAACGAAGAAAGAAAGTTAAGGCAGTATTGGGCGAAAAGAATGCAAACTACATTACTTTTCGTACACGTGATATTGTCAAGCTTCAAAAGAGCTATGTAAACAAGTGTAATGAATATGCTAATATTCAGCAACAAATCTTGATAGCCAATCATGAAGATTCTACTGATCATCACTTGAGTCCCGTCATGATGGCCAGAGCCTCTTCTGAAGAACCCAGAGTATCCAATGACAGTGGTAGAGATGATCAGTCCATCCTATCTCAAGATACAATCGCCGTCAATAATAAAAAGAACAGTATGGCTGGTTTCATCACACAAATGCGTTCTCAACTTGCTAGTGCTGCTGCTGCCACCACGGATCCTTCTAAGCAAACTGCTCGACTTGCTAAATTAAAGAAGGAGATTCATGATGCAGGTAAACATTTTGTTACCCTACCTCGTAAATGTATTTCTTATATATTTATGTAAATAGATGGGGAATACAGACAAGGGGTTCGATTATTGGAATTCCTTCGCAAAAAGCAAGTAGAGACTGCTTTGCATGCCATGAGGGTAAGTTGTGTGTGTATGTGTGTGTGTGTGTGTGTGTGTGTGTGTGTGTGTTTCCATGCCAACACTCTTTTTTTTATTATTATATAAATGTAGCACGTCGAAGCCATCTTGCTGGGAAAATCGGATGCAGTTAAAGCAGTGATGGTGACACTATCAAAGCAAGAAGAAGACACGTTATTGACACAAGTAGACGTAAGTTGTATGAGAGGATGACATGATGAATAGATTATTAACTTTATAAAGCAGCTTATTAAACATTCACTGGGTACGATATACAGCATGGATGGACAACGCGACACGGATAAATTTTTGTTTGAGTATGAAAAGATTGGATTTATTAAGCCAAGACGTATGTACTATGAGAACTACTATTATGGCAAGTGCAAGGAGATACTTTTTGGATCTAACCTGAATGATTACTTTGCTGAACATGAGCGCAGTGTGCCATTGTTGGTGAGGAAATGTATTGAAGGAGTGGAGATGCAAGGAGGATTAGAAAAGGAAGGTATTTACCGTATATCTGGACGACAGACGAATGTAGATGCACTGAAGAATGAATTTGAAAAAGATGAAGAGGCAGCTAATTTGGAGAATAATCGATATGATGTATTTACGATTGCCTCTGTTCTTAAAATTTATTTACGTGAATTAAAGCAGCCATTATTTAATTTAAGCATGCAAGATCGTATTCAATATTCAAGTAAATTTGTAAATAGACCTTGTCCTTGTCTTTATTGGGTACTAAAAACTAATTTTTTTTTTTGTGGGTTATAAATAGAAATTACAAATGATGTGGAACGTACCAATCTACTTGTCACTAAATTGTCCGAAGCCTCTAAACCACAACGAGACACTTTGGAAGCTATTATCAAACATTTGGCAAAGTAAGTTACAAGGTGTTTTTATCTTATTATGCTTAATAATAACATATAATAGGGTTCAAGAGTGTTCACAGGCCAACAAGATGACGATCAAGAATTTGTCGGTAATTTTCACACCCGCCTTATTTCATGATCACAATCAAGTAGAGAATGCTGGTGAATGGTATTCGGATATTGTATTACAAGACCTGATCCAACAACACGAATCTATCTTTTCCAAGACAACGGTTGGTCAACAGCAACAAAAGAATCCATTTGATTCTCCTTCATCTAGTGTTTTAAGCTTGCCTTTTACTATGGGTGGTGTTCCTCCCATTGTTAGAAGGCCTACCAATATGAATAATAATAATAATAATAAATAAGTGTGTACAAACACAAAAAAAAAAAAGAAAAAAAAAAAAAAAATTTTTTTTTAAAGAGAGACCGATATTATTATTATTTTTTTTGTGGAAAAAAGGGAAAAAAATTTTCAATCAAAAAAAAAGATGAAAGATGTTTATTTAGGAGCATCCTTGTAAGACAAACAGTGTTCCTCACCCATGGAAGAGACAACAGAGATCAAGATTTCCTTACCCTCGTTGAAATCTTCCTCCAACTTTTCACCGAGCTCACCATCAGGGAGCTTGACATCATCCTTAGTGCTACCATCGGGCAACATCAAGGAGAGGAAACCATCATCAATGTCAAGAAGAGCGTATTCCATACGGATGACGTTAGGGACATCCATGTTGTGAGTGGAAGGACAGAGTTCTTCGTACTTTCTATAATATGGAGAGTTAGTTAGTAAATACACATTTAAACATCCTATATAAACACACAAACACACACATAAGCACACACACACACACTCTCATATTATCTCTCTCTCTCTCTCTCTCTCTCTTTATATAAACTCTTCATGATTATTACCTGCTGGTGAAGATATCAGTACCGATCAAATGGACCTTGGCGTGACCATGCTTACCGGTCTTGGAGGTGGTCATTTCAATAATCTTACAAGGTCTACCCTTGATGCAGACATGACCGTTCTTTCTCAAAGCGGAACATTGCATGGGGAAAGTCAAAGAAGCTCCAGCATCGGCAGTCTCGAAAGTGTGGTCGTCGTGGTTTTCGGCCATACTAAAAAAGAAACATTTTAATATATAGGCACATATACATATTATTCAATAAAACTTACTTGAAAGATATAAAGTTGAGGTGGAAAAAAAAAAGAAAAAAAGCAAAAAAGCCACGCGACGAGTCCTCCCCATTTTATAGTATTCCTTGAAAATTTTTCTATCTACGTCGTCCCTACACCCACTCTTCTCTGCTATTTTTTCTTTTTTTTCTTTTTTTCCATTGGATCCACTTAGAGCAGTCACACTTTTCTGCTGGCGCGATGGCTTGGGCCTTTTTTCGGGACTAGTTTTTTTTTTTTTTTTTTTTTTTTTCTGCTTCACTACCAAGAAAAAGTGGGATTGCTAGAGGGTTTGTAACTCTTTTTCTTCTTCTTTTTCTCTCTAATACTTGTATCAGTGTTATTATTGTTAATTATTTATTCATATGAGTCTTCCTCTTAGGAGGATCAGAAAAGCAGAAGCCTTTTTTTTTTTTTTTTTTGTAAGGCCCTGGGTCTTTTTTTTTTTTTTAAAAGTCCACTCTGGGACCCAAAAGTCATCAAATCCCAGGTTTCGCAAAATGTTTAGTATCCAGAATTGTACTCCCCTCACTCTTTACTGGTACTAAAAACCTTCCAAAGAATCTCATATACAAAAGGGTTACTTATTTTATATATCTCTCTCTGAGTAGCCAAAATAAGTTGTTAAAAAAGGTGGAATGAAAAAAAAAAAAAAAAGAAATGCTGATATGCAGATAAAATATATTTGAATTCCAACAACTGACGACTGATGATGTTTATTACCATAAATGTATAAAAAAAAATTGCTCAAGCGGGACCTTTTTTTTTTTAATTAATTAATTGTGGTATAAAAGTGTAAATCTTTCATCTCAATCTCCTCTCTCTCTCACCTTTTAAATAGAAATGATGAATTACCAATTGGCCTACACAACCCTTCAACAACATGTAGAAAAGTACATTTTGTCACCTACAGGTCTTGATGCTTCCACTGCAAAAACCCTCTCTCTGCAATTGGGTATATCCACCATCATCATCTATTACTTTTACAAACTCATTCTTTATCGACTTTACCTTCACCCCGCTAATCGTATTCCTGGCCCCAAAGTCAGTTGGATTCCCTTCATGGGCAATTTTTTCGAAATTATTAAAGAAGAATCGGGTGTACCACATAAAAGATGGACAAAGCTTTATGGTGGTATTGTTACTTATCATGCCATGTGGAATATACCTCGTGTCGTTGTCACAGATCCTCTCTTATTAAAACAAGTATTGACATCAAATGAATATGATTACATCAAATCTCCAGAGACTTCAAATTTCTTAAGACGCATGATTGGTAATGGTTTATTAGTGGCAGAGGGTGATACTCATCGTCATCAACGCAAAATGTTAAACCCTGCTTTCTCTGTTAATGCTATTCGGTCTATCTTGCCCTTGATGGCAAAACCAGGTCATCGATTAAGAGATACTTGGTTAGCCGCTATTCAATCTGATCAGAATAAAGTAGCAAATGATTGCACAGAAGTTCAAGTCTCGAGTGGTCTCTCTTTGGCTACATTGGATGTCATTGGTTGGGCCTTTGGTCAAGATTTTAAAGCCTTAGAGTTTGCAGGCACACCTCATCAAAGTAAACTCAGTCAGGCCTATTTACACTTGTTCTCGAGTGATGTCTCTTTCATGCGCTTCTTGTCCTTTATCTTTCCTGCCTTGCGTTATTTACCCACAGCAAGAAATCGATTGATTCGCAGAGACTTGAAATGGTTGGACGAAGAAAGTAAAGCATTGGTTCAGGTTGGCATCGAAAGAGCAAAGGCAGCAAAGGCCTCCGGTGTTGTTTCTGATAAACCTAAAGATCTTTTAGCTACCATGGTAGATCTCATTGATGAAGAAACCGGTCAAGGTTTTACTGCAGACGAGTTGAAGAACCAGTGTCTTACCTTCTTGGCTGCCGGGTAAGGAATTATAAGAATGTATATAAAACAATAACACATACTTATTTTGAAATTAGACACGAAACAACTAGTGTCAGCTTGAGTTGGGCTCTTTGGTTGTTAGCAAGAGATCAGGTCATCCAAGATGAATTACGTTCTGAAGTCCTCACATTGTTTAAAGACGACCATGAAGTTCCTTCTTATGAAGCCATCAATGCTTTACCACTCTTAAATAACGTTGTACGCGAGACTTTACGATTAATTCCTGCTGTACCAGTCACCAATCGAGTAACACGCGTACCTACAGTCTTGGGCTCACACGTCTTGCCAATGGGCACACATGTATTTATTTCTGTTGTGACCTCGCATCATTCTACCGAGATCTGGGGTTCTGATGCAGAAGAATTTAACCCGAAACGTTGGGACAATTCAGAAAAGATTGGCAATGCGTATCAATACATGCCCTTTTTAGCGGGTGGAAGACAATGTATTGGGTATAAATTTGCTTTGGTCGAGTTTAAATTGTTGCTTGCAATTCTTGTACGAGATATTCAATACTTTGAAAAACCCGATTATAAAATTTCCAAGAAGCAGCAAATTACATTGAAACCTTTTCCTAATATGACACTTTGGCTTAAACCTGTTGTAAATTAAAATTATCTGTATATCCTTCACTACTTACCTATGTATAACACCCCTCCCCTATTTAATAAAGCTACTCGTCTTATAATTAAACAAACACTAATTATTAACAGCTGAGATCGATTATTGAGTCTTTTTTTTTTAAAAGATGTAAGCTTTGTTGATGATTGATAAATATCGTATTGATCGAAAGCTTGACTGTCATAAGAGAAGTTATATTAAAGTTTAATATTTACTCGAATGAAACACATTTTTATGTTTAAACCAATAATGCTTGATTATCTAAAATGATGATTATATAAACAATTTATGATCAACAACTTGGCGTAAGCAAGTTGTTGATCACTGTTTTTTTTCACTATAAATATAAAAAAATAAATAAAAAACTTTTTCTTTTTATGTCTTTCCTTTTTGTTTTTCATGTCAACATTTTTATAAGAAGACCGTATATATACAAGACTTTTAGGCTGTTCCATAAAAAAGAGAAAAAGGTGCGGATTGTGCTCCCGTTTTATATCCAGTGATAGCAATTTAGCTGGTTTTTTTTTTTTTTTTTTTTTACCTTCCATGGTTTTTACTCTTTACCTCGGCGGTGTAAAAGATTAAATAATTTCCGATACGCGTTATTTGATGGCAACTGCCGTTTGTCTTTTGGATAAAGCATCATTGTTTTTTTTGGATAGCCACTGTTCTTAGGTACAGACGCGGAGAACTGAGGTGCACGTAGATGTAGTATAGGATCTGACGATATGACCAAGCGCACCTTGGCTACCTAACAGGGCCTGTTTAAATATGTAAATGTATCTTATGACATAATCTAAAACTAACATAATTCAGAAAAAAAAAAAAAACCAAATAGAAGTAAAAAAAGTGTAATAGCGAAATAGGCTCATTTAGGTCAGAAAATGCCTTGAGGGTTTGGGAGGTTTTATAGTTGTTACACTGATAATTATAATTACCATAAATGTACGAATAAACATTTGGTAATTTAGGCTATTTAGAGATACATATAAATTCTACACTCCCCTCTCTCAGCCATTTTTTTTTTCAGTTTCTAACACCACTTACATTTGTTCCTTTTCTTTCGTCATGATAAGCTATCAATTGGCTTACGATACAATTCAACAATACGTGGAAAAGTACGTGTTAACACCCACTGGACTTGATGCACCCACTGCAAAAAAACTCTCTGTGCAATTGGGTGTATCTACCGTCATTGTCTATTATTTTTACAAACTGATCCTCTATCGACTTTATTTTCACCCCGCTAACCGAATTCCCGGACCCAAGGTGAGTTGGATTCCATTTATGGGAAATTTTTTTGAGGTTGTCAAAGAAGGTGCTGGTATTCCTCACAAACGCTGGACAAAGCAATATGGTGGAATTGTTACTTACCATGGTGAATGGAACAGACCACGCATCGTCGTCACGGATCCTATCTTATTAAAACAAGTTTTAACTACCAATGAATATGATTATGTCAAACCACCCAGGACTTCGGCATTCTTGCGTCGTGTGTTGGGCAATGGTGTACTGTTGGCAGAGGGAGAAACACATCGTCATCAACGGAAAATGTTAAACCCTGCTTTCTCTGTCAATGCCATTCGATCTATTTTGCCCTTGATGGCAATGCCTGGTCATCGCTTACGAGATCATTGGTTAGCTGCCATTCAATCTGATGAGAACAAAAAGGGTAACAAGGAATACACAGAAATGGAAATCTCAACGGGGCTTTCCTTTGCTGCATTGGATGTGATTGGTTGGGCTTTTGGTCAAGACTTCAAATCGTTAGAGTTTGCTGGCACTCCCAATCAAAGTAAACTGAGTCAAGCCTATCTTCAACTCTTTTCCAATGATGCCTCATTAGTGCGTTTACTTACTTTTCTGTTCCCCAAGTTTATCTATGTCCCTATTCCAAGAAACATATTGGTTATGAAAGATTTAAAATTGTTGGATAAAGAAAGCGAAGCATTGGTTCAGGTCGGCATTGAAAGAGCAAACGCAGCAAACGCAGCAAAGGCCTTCGGTGTTGTTTCAGATAAACCAAAAGATCTTTTAGATACCATGGTGGATCTTATTGATGAAGAAACTGGTCAAGGTTTTACGGCTGATGAGCTGAAGAACCAGTGTCTCACCTTCTTGGCTGCCGGGTAATAAGAGACACAAAGACAAACAAGTGTAATTTTTTATCTAAATACTCATTTTTTTTTATATACAATTACAGACATGAAACTACCAGTGTTAGCTTGAGTTGGGCTCTTTGGCTGCTAGCAAAAGACCAGACTATTCAAGATGAATTACGTTCAGAAGTACTTGCGTTATTCAAGGGTGATGATGTCCCTTCTTATGATGCAATCAACTCTTTACCATTGTTAAATAATGTCGTCCGTGAGACCTTGCGATTGATTCCTTCTGTACCCATGGTAAGCCGAGTAAGCCGAGTAACTACAACACTGGGATCCTATGTTTTACCAATGGGAACGCAAATTGATATCTCGATTATGGCCTTACACCATTCTACCGAAATTTGGGGTTCTGATGCAGAAGAATTCAAACCAAAGCGTTGGGATAGATCTGAAAAGATTGGTAATGCATATCAATACATGCCCTTTTTGGCCGGTGGGAGACAATGCATTGGATATAAGTTTGCTTTGGTGGAATTCAAAATGTTATTGGCAATTCTTGTACGAGATATTCAATATTTTGAAAAGCCTGATTTCAAAATTTCCAAGAAACAGGAAGTTACACTGAAACCTTTTCCTAACATGACACTTTGGCTTAAGCCTGTTGTAAATTAAATACATGTATCATCCCTCAATAAACTTATAGTTATTTCTAAGTATTACATTTAATGCAACCGGTAGACTTCACTACTTAAAAGAGCTACAGTAGGTTATTTCATCTTAACGTTGTTGATTCCTGCTAGCGATATGCATCATAATCATAGTAAGTCCGTGTCGGTATTATTTCATAGGATTCAGCTGAATCCATGTCTATTTATAGTCTCTAAATAGAATTAAAAACTTTCAGCTCGGGTAAATGATATTATAAGCGACACGGCTTTCCATAAATTTAGTGTACATAATGTTGGTGTCTAGAATTTTCTTGCTAATTAACGGATCATCACAACTCCTTTCTTCCTCTTTATTTTAATGGGGTTCTCATATAAAAACACCATCTTTTTTGTTTTGCTGGTCAGTTGCAAGATAACAATTAATCATTTTAATTCATCGTAGATGAAAAATCATGACAATTTGCTTTTATTAAAAGACAGACGGACATTATTCACAATAATTACAAGCTCCAAAAGAAAAGAGAAAACTGCGGATAACAGCACAAATGTTTACGTAAAAAGGACTATTAGCGTGCGCGCTCCTACGGATGTTTAAAGGCGAGTGATGACTGATGATGCGTATTACTATAAATGTACAAATAAAAATTGATTAGGCGACCCGATATAAAACTTTTGAGTCAATTTTTTATTTTGCTGCACTGTTTTATCTCACACACTTATTTCTCTCTCTCTCTTTTTTTTTTTTTGATTAATCAATCATGAATTATCAATTGGTCTACAATAAAATTCAGCAATACGTGGAGAAATACGTGTTAACGCCCACTGGACTTGATGCACCCACGGCAAAAAAACTCTCTGTGCAATTGGGTGTATCTACCGTCATCATCTATTACTTTTACAAACTTATCCTTTATCGACTTTACATCCACCCTGCCAATCGAATTCCTGGTCCTAAAGTCAGCTGGATTCCCTTCATGGGTAATTTTTTTGAAATTATGAAGGAAGAGGCCGGTGTCTCTCATAAACGCTGGACGAAACAGTACGGTGGCATTGTCTCTTATCACGGTCAATGGAACCAACCTCGCGTTGTTGTCACCGATCCTCTCTTGTTAAAGCAATTATTGACAACAGACGAATATGATTACATCAAATCACCGGAGACAGTTGATTTCTTACGTCGCACATTGGGCAATGGTTTGCTGGTAGCGGAAGGTGACACACATCGCCATCAACGTAAGATGTTAAACCCCGCTTTTTCTGTCAATGCGATTCGATCCGTTCTACCTCTAATGGCAAAACCAGGTCATCGCTTACGAGATAACTGGTTAAGTGCCATCCAGTCTGAAGAAAACAAGGTGGATAATGACTGTACGGAGGTAGAAGTCTCGACTGGACTTTCTTTGGCTACATTGGATGTGATTGGTTGGGCATTTGGTCAAGACTTCAAATCGTTAGAATTTGCGGGAACTCCTTATCAAAGTAAACTCAGTCAGGCGTATCTCCATTTGTTCTCTAACGATGTCTCGTTTATGCGGCTGTTGACCTTTTTGTTCCCCCTTTTCAGACATTTACCCACGTCCAGAAATAGGTTGGTCCGCAGGGATTTAAAATGGTTGGATGAAGAAAGTAGAGCATTGGTTCAGGTGGGTATTGAAAGAGCAGCTAAAGCAAAGGAGTCCGGTGTAAATGAAAATAAACCAAAAGACCTTTTAGCTACCATGGTTGATCTCATTGATGAAGAAACTGGTCAAGGTTTTACTGCGGATGAGTTAAAGAACCAGTGTCTCACCTTTTTGGCTGCCGGGTAAGGAATAATAATAATAAACAAATATATATTTTTTTTTGTACTCATTCTGAAAATAGACACGAAACGACCAGTGTAAGCTTGAGTTGGGCACTTTGGTTGTTAGCAAAAGACCAAGTTGTTCAGGATGAATTACGAAAGGAAGTACTTACGTTGTTCAAAAATGATGAAGTTCCTTCTTATGAAGCTATCAATGCTTTACCCTTATTAAATAACGTAGTACGTGAGACCTTACGATTGATTCCTCCCGTACCAGTAACGAGCCGAGTGACGCGAGTAACTACGGTGCTGGGATCACACGTGCTGCCGATGGGAACCCAAATCATTATCTCGGCAATCACTTCGCATCATTCTACCGAGATTTGGGGTGATGATGCAGAAGAATTTAACCCAAAGCGTTGGGAAAACTCAGAAAGATTAGGAAATGCGTATGAATACATGCCCTTCTTAGCGGGTGGTCGACAATGCATTGGATATAAGTTTGCTTTGGTGGAATTCAAAGTGTTGTTGGCGATTCTCGTACGAGATATTCAATACTTTGAAAAACCCGATTTTAAAGTCTCCAAGAAGCAGCAACTTACACTCAGACCTTCTCCTAATATGACACTTTGGCTCAAGCCTGTTATTAATTAAATAAAATGTATATCTCTACTTGTTTATATAATTTTTTTTTAAGAAATTGTGGGCCATGTCAAGATAAGTCATTCTCTTTTACTGGCACATACATCTATTTTAATGTCAACATTCAATATCTATCATCTAACTACGCCACTTCTCACTTACGTATTCAATACAAACAAACCAAGCTACAATTGCAACTGCATATTCCCTCTTATGTCTTTCTCCCAAGTATTATTATTGATGATTTAGACACAAATGAAGCCAGAGTTAGTTGTGCTTGTATATTCCGCTATATTATTGTTGGGCTCTCGCATTTCTGTAGTGAGTAGGAAGACATGAATAAGCTATGTCAATTACTTTATTTTATAAATGAAGAGCATATATTCTATTTGTAAGCAAATCGTCTTTGGGGCGGTTGTGGTTAAAATTGGTCGCGTCAAAATGAAACACTACGCCTCACTGATTTAATAAGTGATAAGTCATGTTTGGTAAGGTTAAGTTCCAACCGGTCATATTCTGGGTTCTGTACGGAACAATCATAAGAGAGAGAAGGCAGAAAAAGACTCTTTTTTTTTTATATATGTGCTTCTCCCAACTCCAAAGAGGTTCACTTTAAGCAGTGTTTTCGCGACTTCTTGCGGTAAATTTAACCTTAAAATCAACTATCGATATCGATTTATGCTAGTATTCAATGATACTTTGCCTAACATAAAACGACGTATAATTCTATATACCAATAAGATGGAAGCAATCAACACATCACTTTGATTCCCTTTATCAAGATTAAACAAACATACTGTCCGTTTCCAAGACCATGTAAATACCTTTGACCTCCTCTTTGCTGAGTGTTTTGTACTTTTTTATGCCGGTAGGTACATTAAAATAGTGAGAGAGGGGTAAATATCACAATATTACGCATATATACCAGCGGATAACGGATGATAAGGTAGAATAAAATGACAGTATACTTCGAATAGATAAATATTGTTTATAGCCTCCCTTAGGTTTCCGTAAATCTGATTTTAAAAACAGGCAGCTTGGTGCTTAGAGTAAAAATAATGAAAATATTCTTTTTGCAACAGTTCCAAACATACATATCACTCAGCCAAAGTTCTATGTAAATAAGGCCTTAACGAATCCGCTTTAGTAAAAGGACAACCTCAAGAAAGGGGAAAGGGGTTTGCCTAAAAGTATAAATACAAAATTGTTGAAACCACCGCGTTCCTTTTCTTCTCCCTTTCTTATCTTATCATGATAAACTATCAACTCATACACGATACCATCCAGCGCTATTTGGAAAAACACATACTTTTTCATACAGGACTTGAAGAACCCGCTGCCAAAAGATTATCCATTCAATTAGGTGTGTCAGCGATTATCATATTTTATTTCTACAAACTCATCCTGTATCGACTCTATCTTCATCCTGCAAACAGTATTCCCGGACCCAAAGTCGGTTGGATTCCACTGATGGGTAACTTTTTTGAAATCATGAAGGAAGATTACGGTGCCACTTATAAACGTTGGGGAAAACAGTACGGTGGTATTTTTACTTACCACGCGCATTGGAACGTACCCCGTGTTGTTGTTACCGATCATGTGTTAGTCAAACAAGTATTGACATCAAACGAATCCGATTATATCAAGTCTCCCGAGGTCTCTGATTTTTTGCGTCGTATGCTAGGTGATGGTTTACTGATAGCGGAAGGGGATGTGCATCGTTACCAACGCAAGATGTTAAACCCGGCCTTTTCCGTCAATGCAATTCGATCTGCTGTGCGTCTGATGGCAAAACCAGGACATCACTTACGCGATACATGGTTAACAGCTATTCAGTCCGACGAAAACAAGGTGGGGAAGGGTTGTACAGAAGTTCAAGTTTCCAGTGGTCTCTCGTTGGCTACTTTGGATGTGATTGGCTGGGCGTTTGGTCAAGACTTTAAAGCACTAGAGTTTGCTGGAACGCCTCATCAAAGTAAATTGAGTCAGGCTTACCTTCATCTCTTCTCCAGTGATGTCTCTTTAGTGCGCTTACTAACTTTTCTGTTTCCTATTTTAAGATATTTACCAACAACTAGAAATAGGTTGAACCAAAGAGATATGAAATGGTTGAATGAAGAGAGCAGAGCTTTAGTTCAAGCCGGAATTGAAAGAGCTGCTAAAGCAAAGGAGTCGGGTGTGATTGGAAATCAACCAAAAGATCTCTTAGCTATCATGGTGGATCTCATTGACGAGGAAACTGGTCAAGGTTTTACCGCCGAAGAGTTGAAGAATCAGTGTCTTACTTTTTTGGCTGCCGGGTAAAGAAAGAAAAAAAGTTACAGAACCGTCAGATTTTTATACTCACACCAAAAAAATAGGCATGAAACCACTAGTGTCACCTTGAGTTGGGCACTTTGGTTATTAGCAAAAGACCAAGCTATTCAAGATGAACTACGTTCTGAAGTTCGTACTTTGTTTAAAGATGATACAGTTCCTTCTTACGAGGACATAAATGCGCTACCACTTTTAAATAATGTGATACGAGAAACCTTGCGATTGATTCCTGCTGTGTCAATGACATTTCGAGTGACACGTGTGCCTACAGTCTTGGGCTCGTATGTGTTACCGATGGGCACGCACGTATTTATTCCAGCTATCCTCTCCCATCATTCTACCGAGATCTGGGGATCTGATGCAGAAGAATTCAACCCAAAACGCTGGGATAACCCTGACAAATTAGGAAACGCATATCAATACATGCCTTTCTTGGCGGGGATTCGACACTGTATTGGTTATAAATTCGCATTGATCGAGTTAAAGCTCTTATTAGCTATTCTTATTCGAGATATTCAATATTTTGAAAAACCCCATTTTGTAATCTCCAAAAGGCAGCAGATTACGCTCAGGCCTTATCCTAATATGACCCTTTGGCTTAAATCTGCGAAATAAAATACATGCCTTTTATACATAATTTTTAGGTGTTTTTTATTTATTATTCTAAGTATCATTGTTTATTCTTCCATAGCGGGAGAATCCACGGCAGGCGAATCAATTGCGGGAGAGTCGATAGCAGGAGAATCCACAACAGGGGAATCTACAACAGGAGAATCCACAGCAGGAGAATCTGCAGAGGGTGTTTCTGTCTTCTTCTTCTTAAAACGTCTATCGTTACCATCTCTCTTTGCCAGCGAAGGATCAAAGGGGCAATCAATGATACGAAGAGCGGTCAAAAGATAACCACCGCCACAACTCATCATCATATTAGGATGCATACGACCTGGTAAGACTTGGTATTCACGTAAACTACTTTCTGTTAATTCAGCATTTAAGAAATCGGTAGATCGACGCATCCAATAAGCTGCTTGTAATAACACTTCCTTGTTGAAACTGTAGACCACAACAGGACGGGATCCACACATGTATTTCATCAAGACTTTAATCACGGATTCAGGAGTCAGTGACGAAGAAATGATTAATCCATCGAAATCGCCTTCGTGTAAAAGACGTCGTGATTTCACTTTATAATCGTAGGCTGCCTTGCGTCTCAAATAAGTTCTGCGGGGATCGTCTTCCAAAGTTGCGAATTGTTCGTCTGTTAAAACTTCGAAGGGCTCTGCGAGAATCGATTAGTTGCCTGTATATATATATACACAAATCGCCTTACTAAGTATGTACTTTACCATCGTGGGTTTCGGGATCCACCAAAGCAAAAGGGACGGTATATAAAGTATTTTGAATCTCCTTGGAGAAATTCATATAACGTAACACATCGTAATTATGATTATCACCTTCATGAATAGCCACAACTTGACCGTGACCACCCATACGTTCAAGCATGGAAGCCACAATTAAACCTTGTGTATCGTCTACTACCAACATTTTGTTGTTGGCATGCACATTGGCTAAACATAAAAGTTGAGAGAGTGTATCGATACGGAGATGCTTAATTTTATCGGGATTTTTGCTAAAGAAATAATCGACCATGGTGCTGATGGTGGGGCGAACAGGAGTAAAAACTTTCATAAACCTAAAGCGTAAACAAGGTTTAATATTATGGTTTGTGGATAGTTGGGAGAGAGTGAAGCCACTTACTTTTTCTTTTTACGTTCAATATATTTTGCTTTGGAGTATTCAGTCTTTTTAGAAAATTCAGAATGTGAATCAACCATTAATTTAATGATTTCTTCAGTTCCGAGCTTTCCTTGTTCGCCTTGCTCTTTCAATCGAATGACTTCCTCATACGACAACTTTTGAACGGCAGCATCGTCAATAATCTCTCTATTGTTGGCGGTTGTTTCCTCTAAGATATTTTCAAATGTTTAATTTATCACGTCGTTTTCTATCTCTATATTTACTCTTACCAACAATGGTGTTTTTGGAGACGTGGCCGACAGGGCGAAGGTCGTCGTCTTTACCCAAAATTTCATAGGATAATCCAAAGGGCTTTCCAATAAGTTTGTCAGAGTTGAAGGTACCAAACTTTCCTAAGCCAACATTACTGTACAATGTCAGTTTTTGTAATAGGAACTTCTTTCTGAGTGTTACCTGTTGGCCTTCAAGTTGATAATTTTAGCTCCTCCACTGGGCATTTGAATCAGGATATGCTTTCCTGCTTGCACTGTATCCACTTCTGCATGCTTAGTAGCTTCCATTTTATAAAAGAAAGAGGTTGGGAATAACAATAAAAAAAAAAAAGGCTGCATTTTTTAGAAAATAGGCAGACGGTGACCGGTTTTACTCTGGGTATGCGCAGACTGAAAATAAGCCCTCTCTCTCTCTGGAGGTTCAGGGCAGGTCTTGAAACAGCAAGTGTAACCTCTGGTCTTTAGCGGAGTTCCCTTCCATTTTCTTAAACTCTTTTATTCTCGGATAGCTAATTTTGCCAGATGTGGAGAACAAGATACCGGGAAAAAGATCCCCTTTTACGTTAAAACATTTAATCCGTTTTGATATCACAAGCCGAATCTGGTCTAATGAGATTTCTTTTTTTTTTTTTGTAAAACCCCAGTGAAAGCTACAAAAACCCAAAATAAAAAAAAAATGTGTTTCTAAAACCTTTTCATCTTTTTTAAAACCAAATGGCACTTTTTAATTCTACTCGTGTTTATCTTAATACAAAATCTTCCAGAGGTAGTAAAGCAACAAGCATATATCGTGTACCTGTACCACAAGTCAATGAAAGTTTCTTCTTCAACCAAGATGCCGTCAAAGTCATTGTGTATGACTATACAAATCATGCCATCTCCTACAAGGAGTCGTCTATCGCATCCATTCATCTCACCAACAAACGTCTCATCTTATTATCTCAATCTACAAGCATAGCATCTACAAAGCCCAACCATTTTGATACCTGTGAATTTCAATTGTCAGAATTTCAATCACTCAAAACACACATGATACAGAAAAAAGGATTGCGATTTGATATCAAAACTCTACAGGGTCTCGATATACGCATTGATATCACCTTTCTGAATAAAAAGGATGCTCATCGGAGAGAGTCATTAAAAGAATATGTAAAAATGGCTACTTCTGCCATCTTGGCCCGAGGTCGTTCGTCTGCCATACCAACTTATACACATGATGATTTACCTTCTTATCTCGAAGCGACCACAAACAGCTCGGTTGCTCCTCCTGCATACAGTTAAAAATAGAATTCATAACCTCCCTTTCTTTCTTTTGTCTAAATTACATGTATTATATATAAAATGATAAAATTATGCTTCCAAAATTGAATCATAGACCTTTATTTGCGTCACTTTACAGATGATTGACATCTCACTAGACCCCCACATTATCACAGAGTGCCTATACATATTTACACAATAGGACGGCTTTGCCACACTTACATATGTCATCATAAGTTACCTCATTTTTAACCACATGATCATCATAAAACAAATTAGGCTTTCTATTTTTGTAAACGTAATTATTAATACGCTGTCACGAGCGCTCAGGTATTTCTCTTACGTTACAGCTAGTGCAAAACTTTATCAGTAGAAAAAGATAAATAATTGAGATGAAGTTACCGAATAACCTTAAAAAAAGTCCCGCTATTAATTAAACTAGAAAACGGGGATTCTTCTGTATGTAAGCTGATGTAATTCCATTTTTCTATCGGAATAGATCTTTGGAAATAAGAGACGTTTCATGACAGAAGCGTTTGCCATTTAACCAGTAATCGTGTCTAATTCTCCGCCTAAAAAAAAAAACCAAGATACAAAACATACTTGCTTTAAAGCATTGGACAGACCCTTGAACATTATCAGATAATATATGGATATTATAATTGATAATGTACATATTCTGAATCACTGTTTTTGGTTGTTTTAAAATGTACGCTTAACATCACTCTTTCTTATTCAGGATGGTCATGTTTTATTTGGCAATGATAAATGAAGAAAAACTAAATGAATCGTCTTATTACAGTTACTTGGAGTGATTATTCCTCTCTTTTTTCTCATTATGTGTTGCTGTTTTAAGGTCGTATTGTCAAAATTATTTTTATTTAACTGTCAAGTTTTCTTTTTTTGTCAAGGAAAAATTTAACACGATGGCCGGTTTTAAATCTCAGCTCGTCATGGCTCACAGATTAAAAGATTCTGCTAGTGTGAAGATGCTCAGCGGTAGAAGCAAAACTTACCAGCGTTTAAGATGTCATTCTATCTTCATAAAATAAACGATCTTCATGAAAGTACTTTATTCATGAATGGCCACTACTTTCTTCCTCAAGTATAGCTGGGTATTGATGATAACTCGATGGTGCAAGTCATAATGATTTGGCTTTAAGGAGTGTAGAAAAGGTCTTCTTGGATTCCTGGTGTAACAAATTTTGACATTTTGTGAACCATCTATGATTTTGATACAATTTTTATTTTGCTGGTCGTCAAGAATACGATTATTTTATAGGAATGGGGTCTCAATATAAATCTCATTAGCCCCAACTTTGATTTCCCTTGCTTATCTAATGTGCTTATGCCTCGGTTCGAATGATTCAACTACAGGATTTGTTTAGTCCTATGATGTTGTAGCTAAGCAACTTTATTCAATCTATAGCTACTGCTCTTCCTCTGCTTTACCCTCAGCAGGTATAACGTCTTGACCATTTTTTTGCTTCATAGTTAGCCTTATCTGCTTAGTTTGCAATGAACTAATATACTCCCATTAAGGGTAATACATCCCTATAATAAACACGCAGAGAACACACAAGCTAATCGGCAACAATTGCTCTTGTTTGAAGCTTTTTTAGTGCAACTATAGAGTCATTCAAATCGTAATAGAACCCTTATTTATTTAGGTACACCTGTCTCACATTTTCACTAATAATATGATCCTTCCCTTTTTTTATCAGCTAATTTGTCCCGTGTGCATGTAAAAATGGAAGAACAGAGACAAATGATGGCTATGAATACGTTGGATCAAGAGAACAATTGTTGAACGATGTACGTAATATTCACTTAAATAGAGCCTTTAGTACACGTTTATTATTGAGCGACTCAGCTCTAAAAAAAAACAATCGTCTTCGTCAATGGAAACACCCAGGCTACTTTAATTCGAATATGTCAAATTTATGGCTGACAACGAGAATATTTGAAAGTTCAAAATAAACCATCTAAACATCAAATAAAAGGAATTTATAGTAATTATGGGGATACAAACGAATGTGCAGGCATATTTTTTCACTGAGGGTTTATATCATGGCAATCACGCTTGACGTATTCTCAATCAACTCAACTTTTATTAAATTATAAGATATCTAAGTAAACTAGTTTTAATCAGGAAAGGCTTCTTGATTACGCAAACAAAGTTTATTGATGAAACAATCAAGCTAAACGAAGTTGTTCCATTCAAGACGACATAAGTGCGGCTTAAAGCTACTTCTGATGATCTGAAAGAGGGCCAATTTGGTCACTAAATATAAACACTTGATTGTAATTTATCATGACGTGTCACAGAATATTTGTCCTGAATGCAGTGACAATTTAGTAGTACACATGAATGTATGAGTGAGAAAGAACAAGCGTAACACAGCATATGTATAATAATTGGGATTTTTTTTTGGAAGGCTTTTTGCTGTTTCAAACAATGAGAGAGAGCAGAGAGAGAAGGAAACCCCGACAATCAAATTTTTTCTTTTCTTTTTTACAACGGGTCAAATAATTATCTTGTTTTCTTTTCCTTTTTCCTTTTTAAATTAAACAAAACTTTATTGACAATGGCCCACGCTAACGTTTGGAACTCTCACCCCAAGACTTTCGGTAAAGGTTCTCGTGCCTGGTACGTACTTTTTTTTTATATTTTTTTTTTCTGTGCTAGTTTTTTGTTCCATGGCTATAAAATATAAGCCACCGAAAAAACAAGGGTCAATGACATGTGCTGACAATTAACTACAGTAGAGTCTGCTGTCATCGTGCCGGTCTTATCCGCAAGTACAACCTCAACATCTGTCGTCAATGTTTCCGTGAATATGCCAGCGATATTGGTTTCAACAAGGTAAATAACCAAAATATATTATTTGCAGTGAACCAAGATAAACTAATAATTTTCTGGCTTGTGTAGTTCCGTTAAAATTCAATTGTTTTATTAGGAGACACGAACATTTATTTGGTGTAAATAATAATAAAAAAAAAAACTTTATATTTGATTATTTCTCTTTTCTCTCTCTTTCTCTTATTTTTTGAACAATGCATCTAAATATAAATCACTTGACAAAAAATCCAATCGTGCTGGTCTCAGTAGTGATGGCAGTGGTAATAAAAACGACTGACAGTTGCTAGGCCCTTGTTTTGACTTTCTTTATTCAACTAGGTTGGTTGGTTCATTGCATTTATAGGTGCCTGTATTTTAGGTGCCTCTGCTGGTGGATTTTGGTGGACCGTTATTTTCGAACTATTACTTGTAGCTGGACTCTTGTTTAGTATCTTCAAAAAAGTATTCCATCAATATAAAGTCATGGTATGAAACGAATCCAGAAAACGAGAAGATTTGAAATGTGATTTACATCTATTTATATATATAGTTCCTCGTATTCTTAGCTGTTAGTATTGCAATGTTAACCGGTAATATCGATGGATTAATGCACCAATATACAGGTGGAGCACAGGCCGCTGGTGCTGGCGCTGTGATTCTTATTGTCATGCAGGTACAAGATTATACAGAATTTTCTTTTTTTACTATTATTAAAATTTACCTGTTTAAATTAGTTTTTCTGGGTTATTCTTTTTGGCAGTACAGAAGAATCAGCTGTGTATCAATTCGTTTACTCGGGACTGGCTTCCAGCGTATCACACAATAGTATGAACAATATGCAATCCAGTGCTAAAGAAAGCAAAGTAGCTTTATCTTCTCCAGAAGCAAATAGTCACTATAGTCAACACCAACCTTCTATCGCGAGTATTCCTGCACCTCATATGACACCACCTCCCACCACACCTCACCAAACATTTATGGCCACAGCACTTCACCCATGTTAGTATGATTTTCCTTGTTTTTATCCTCTCCTGATTTTCTTAACCTGTAATTAAATTAATAGATCAAGCTAATCCAGAGGACCCCAACGAGTTGACATTTGCTAAGGATGAAGTCTTAGAAATCTTAAATAAGAGTGGAAATTGGTGGCAAGCAAAGAAAATGGATGGAAGAATTGGTATTGTCCCTTCAAACTATGTAAGTGCTCTTTTCTTTTTGAGTTCCTATGGTTGCACTAACTTTATTTATTTAGTTTGCACAATAATATTTTCCACCCCCTTTTTTTTCATTTACACACACTACATAATTTATAATTACACTTCTAGATTTCAAAAAAGTTTAGAAATTCATTAATCGGAAAATCAAAAGAATCAAGTCGTTGAAGCCAAAAGATAAAAGTAGTATAAGCTCTCTGAGTCATCGCTCTGTTTTCAGATATGTCATAATAAAATTCATCGCTATTCTCTTTTTCCCCCAGAAAATTTTTTTTGCCCAAGGTCTGACTATTTCAGTTTAAAATAAGGTTAGAGTATAATTGCGAGTACAGCTTTTTTTTTTTTGGCGTGCATGTGCTCCTTGCAGATTCTTTGTTGATAAATTACCCTAACGTAAAGAGCGTTGCATAGAGGAACAGCACCCAATTTCAAGTGTCTAAAAAATCAATGCCCAAAAATTTCGCCGTATCATATATTGAACCTACCACTCGATGATGACGATGGCATATACTCGACTCTAATTGATCGCTCGATTTCCAGGCAAAAACTTGAGCAAATAAATGCACGTTTCATATGCTTTGCTCAAGAATTTCTATGTCTTCATATATCTGAATTGAATTTCATAGGCTAAACGCAACTATCAGCTCATGTTGTGTGAGTCGAGGGTCCCTGTCAGTCTCGGGACATAAAGGCCCTTACTTCAAAAATCATCAGGACTACTGAAGCGTTACCTACTGTTCACATCAAAAACATAACTCAGCTGTTGAAAAAGGTGCCCACATAAACAAAGAGATCAATTGGACTTGTAAAAAGAGACAAACAAATGTTTAAAATTCTGATTAACGCTTTCAAGAAAGTGCCCAGTTCACATACATAAGAAGCTCTGTTTTTTAGAAAAAAAAATACATTTCGAATGGTTACACATACATAGTAATCTTAGAGTATCCGTAGCGGTGCACTAAAAGTAATCACTACATTTAATAAGTGGTCATTTTTAGTGAAATGTGTCTGCAGCGGTTGCATTAAATCTCACACTAAAATAATAGCCCCCAGATTAAATGTTGAAAAACCACTATAAGCAGTGTAAGATTTTTAAAATGTAATTTTTCGTTTCTTTTCCTAAACTTTTCAAACCAAATGAGCAGCTAGACTACTGTCAATTCCAGCCGTATCCCTACTCCAACTGAAATGGACAATGAAAATTAATGATGACTATTACGAGAACCACCTATAGCTTTAATAATTTATTTCTAGCCGCTGGGGACTCACTGAAAACTGACAATACATTTTCAGTCCGATTAAAAAATGTCACATTCATTCAGTGGAAGTTTAAGCGCACCGCTGCAGATGCTCTTAAGAGCAACACACTTCCTGCCTTTGGATGCGAATTTCAAATTATCCGGTAACCAACTATTCACACATACTAATACAGTTTTGTTTAAGAGAGTAGAATATACTTTGACAATGATGATAGACTACCATGACAGATGTATATCATTGAGAGATTATTAGTTTATGATTTAATCATAATATTTGAATCTTTAATCATAAACAAGTATTTATAAACATTCATCATGTTAATGTATGTATTCGACAATTTAAAAGACACGGGGGACATGTCTGGTAACAGGTAGCAATTAAGCAGTCCACTGCTTTTAACTCCCGCCAAAGACTCTGGGAAAGCCGCCAAAAGAGTTTCTTTTACGTCACGCCCTTGAAGTTGGGCCGAAAATGTTGCGGGGATGTTTAATTTTTGGACCGCAACTACCTCTTGTTTATTTTTCCTTTTTTTTTTTCTCAATTTCAACTTATATTAAAAAATGGCTTCTGGTTTTGGTTTAGACGGTGGTAAAGATCTTTAAAAATATGAAGCTTGAGAATGAGCAAATCGTTTTTTGTCTTGTAGAATTCTAAAATTTCGTTTTTTCTTGAAATTAGGCCGTGGTCGTTGTTTCCACTTTTGGCAAGAATTCAACAAGTGTTATGCCACTGCCGATCTCCCTCAACAATGTCTTGATCAACGTGACGATTATCTTGAATGTCTTCATCATACCAAAGAGGTAAAAAGAAGTGGTGCTTGGGAAAGCATGAATTGATGAGACTCATTCGTTATTTTCTCCAATATTGTAGTTTGCTCGTATCACACGTATTAAGACAGAGGAATTAAAGCAAGCCGAAAAGAGACAAACTGAACAAGCAAAGGCAAAGCAAGACGCTTTGACTGCAGCAAAATCAAACTTGCCAAAATTAAACATCATTGATGACAAGGCATAAATTAGACCAGCAACAATAAACCGGCAATTCCTTTTTTTTTAAAAAAATCAAAAAAGAATAAACACACTCCACACACACACACACACACACATTTACGCACTCACAACACGGAAAAATATTATACGAGCTTGTTAGTGAAAATTAAGTAATAAGTAGTGATTAAAAAAATAGTGAGAGTAGAATAAGGGTAGTGATATAAGTATATGGTACAGGGATTTCTTTTTTCTTTTTAGCAAGAACTACAGGATGTGAATTTACCCATATAATAACAAATAACCATAGCGAGGAAAATCACAGATATTTGTTGGCCATTGAATGACAGGTCGTCGGTTATCATGATAATATTATTATTCTACAAAAAAAAACACTTGTTAGAATCTATTGTGGTAGTTTATACATTCACATATGTCTTACCTGGTGTTCAGGAACAAGCAAATATCCTTGTGGCAATTTCAATGGTGCAGTCGATGTCTCATCCTTAATTATTTCTGCTTCAGTAGTGACAGTAGTGGTAGTAGTGGTTATGACAGGCAATGGCGTCTTGGCCTGTTCAGCAGGTGCAGTAATTATAGGTGCAGCAGGAGAAACAAGGGGTTCAGTAACAAGAGTGGCAGCTTTGTCAACTGGCTCTTTTAGAACAGACTTCTTAACGGCTAGCTCCCTGACAACCGGCTCTCTCGCCACTGGTTCTATGACAGGTAATGACTGCTTGGGGTTAAATACCTTGTCATTAACCTTATAAGTTGCAGAGTGTCCATCCAAAAGTGGTTGCAAGGTAAAAGTCATTTGCTTTCCCTCCATGGCTTCATCCATAGTAAATATTTTTATGCTTCTTTGATCTTTTGGTGATACTTCGATGCGAACAGCATGCTCTGGCACGACACGAATATCCAGGCCGTGAGGGAACATAGTTTTGTGAACTCTTATATCTGTACACCACACAGTCTGTTGATTTTGTTTACGTGCACGATATGAGTTGGAGGGTTGATGCTTTACAATAAATACAATTTCATACTTGCTACTGTTAGCATTAAAATCTTCTCGAACAACTTTACCAGCAATGCGTCGGATATAAGGTGGACACCCATAATTTGTCAAATAGCGATCTACATGAACAATTGATTCCAACATGGAGTCAATCCAGGATTGGAGTACTTGATTGGGTATCGTGTACTTGAAATCCATGTTACATACAAAACTGACGCCAACAGATAATGTACGACCTTGTTGATCAAATTTGGGCCGAAATACCCAGCCATACAGATCACTATACGCACGTATACGATGACCTGTCTCATCTGGAGGAACCTGTTGATCTACAACAGATGAAGTGGCTGTGTAAACAGTACCGGTAATTGGATCTGATTCAATGCTAGTGATGGCTGATAAATCCACATTGGCAATAGGTAACGAACTGGAAAGGTACCATTGTACAAGATATTCTTTCTGACTAAATCTTTCAACAGTCTGACCTCCTTCAAATGATGTATCCCCTGTTGATTTTTAAAAGAAAAAAAAAAGTGTGTTTAGTAACTATATTGATCTACCAAAATATGAGCTTTGTATTACATATTTTTCTAGAACCAAAGCAATGTATGACAGAGCAGAGTTGTTCAGCGGTCCAACCACCTTGAATCACTCCGTCAGCACGAATAAATGGCACTTTGCGCTTTGTAATTCCCAAATCCCCTTGATAATTCATCAATTCATCATCATCAGTCAAGATATTTGAATTCAATACGTAATGTTTGTTCGTTCCCGACTCTTTAGTTAAACTCCAATTGTCGTTTGAAAAGGTTAATTTCTTTAATAGCTGAATACTTTCTACTTTTTGGATTGGATGTCGATGAGATGGATACAAGTGTTGTTTCACAGGAGGTAATTGCGATGGTTTGCTTTGGGGGCTACTTTCTGTGGTTGTACTACTGTTACTATTAATATCTTGATCTATCGTATCAATAAACTTGATGTGTTTCTTAGCGGATGGTAAGGTAGACGATAAAAGTATTGAATGTTGATTGGATTCATGTGGAGGTGCTACAGGTGGCAATCTATTATGATTAAATAGGGGTAAAGTGTTGCTCATAACTGAAGGTCTTCGACTATGTCCACTCGTAATAGCCTGAAGCTGATTGCTTTTAACAGGTTGATTTCTCATTCGCTCTGTTTTACGTTCAAGGTATTCGGCTACTTTAGCGATGACCAAAGGTCGTCTTGCTAGGGTCTTTTTAGCAAATCCAGGAACCCATCCCTTCATGCTTTCCTGGACTACAAATACAACTTTGGTTGCAGGGTTTGGCCCACCTTGTAATGGCTCTAGAATCCAACCTTGTAACTATATTTATGTAATTAATAAATACTTGTGCTTTGTCTCAAATAGACTATGCCATCTTTTTTTATATTTTATTATTGTACCTTTGTATTCACACGTGTTCTGCCACTCATTCTTGGTATTCTCGGTGTTTCGACACTGGTACAAGCAAACACAATCGCACCATTTTGTGTACACTCAATTTTTTCCACAAGCGCTAAATCTCGCGACCTTTTTTTTGTTGTTGTTTGTTTGGATGTTAGTAAACTAGATACTGGATAACTGTACTTTGTGTGTGTGTGTGTGTTTGCTTACTTGCTTGTAGTTGTCGGTTTCATGACCTCATAGGTTAAGGAAGTAGTATCATTTAAATTTTCTACCAAATTACCATCTTCGTATCTAAGGGAAGGATTATGTAATCAGCAAAACCATTATAACAACGACAAAAAAAGGTTTGTATCACATTTACTGTTCGTCCCATAATTTACGCATGCCAATGACATAAAAAATAGCCTGTGGTGAGAAGCCTTGAATGATTGCCTCACCTTTAAAGATGGGAGTTTTATCACCTTTATGGATTCCATTCTTCATATGAACGATCACTCCACTTTTATGTTTCAATGCTTTTTTCCAACCATCTTCCAGTACAACGTGTTTTAACAGTAATAATGCATTATCGGCTTGATGGATATGATAGGTGGATGAGCTTAGAACAGGATCGATATAGCCTGAACTTGAACACGGTATTAAATTATTTTCTGGCTGTAGCCAGCGTGAAGTGAGTTTGTTTTGTGGTTCGTCTTCTTCATCGTCACTGAAGATGGCATTATAATGACTGAAATGGGATTGATTATTGGTTTTATTTTGAAAGGCTTCTTCCCATTCATTAGCCAGATCATTGTGATTAAAGGATTGTTGTAGTAATGAGTGTGTCATGATCAATTATTTTTTTTTATAAATGAAGAAGAAATAGTAATAGAAAAAAAATTGTAAAAAAACTTATTGATGTGATTTGATGTTATGCATATCCCCCCTTACAGAGAAAAGAGAGAGTAAAGAAAAAATAATTTCTCTAATTTGGTATTTTTAATAGGATGGCTCGACCACAAATCAAGCAATTTGCCACGTTTTTTTTTTTTTCTCTTCAAGACTTAATGTCTTGTGACAATGGTATAAGATGTGCCTCTGAAACTCCAGATTGATTAAAGTCTAACATCTTTTGTTTTAGTTAAACAGCCAATCCTTTTTCGATAGGACACTTACTTGCAGGATATTCTCCATGATATGGACTTTCAGGTACAAGAACTTCACGTCCTCTAAAGCCATTCTTCGATATCGTATCTCGACTTCGGCTAAAACCGCCCTTTGTGTTGTTCGATAGACGGCCTCTACTGAAATCACTCTGTGATGATGATTCTAATTCTCCAGAACTTGAATCCAAGGGTGAAAGCGCTTTGGGCCTAATTGATAGTAAGTATCCATGTCGACGAAAGAACTGAATTAACTTACGTAATCAGTAAAGAGACAACCACCAGCATAGATGCCAAAGTGCCATCAAATGTCCAGATACACGCCAGTGCCAAATTAAATTCGCTGTGTAATAATAGATTGACCCTGAATATACCGTATATACATTTTACAAAAGAGAATACAAGTAGTGAAGTAACACTGATACTCATAATCATCTTGACCTATTATTAATTAAAGAATCAGGTTAAACAGCATTTAGGCACTGTGTGTTGATTGCGTTTACTTTAAATCGGCCATTCTTAATTTTATGCACGGTCGAGCCTTCTGGATCATGTTGGTTGTCTAAATGGTGTCGGAGAATCTTTAATAATCGAAGCCCAGCAAAAACGATCCAGGACGCCAAAAGAAAACAGTAGAATGTCCAAAAGAAATAGAGCGCATCTGTAAATATTTTGGCTTTTACGAGGTCCCCTCGTTCAGCGTATATCGCTGCTGCAATTGAACATATATTATTACTAATGAATGGCAGGATAAGCATGGCGGTACAGGAAATATCGATTAGAATCAAAGATTTAAACCAATTATTTTGTATCACTTTACTACTCTATATTAAAAAAAGTCATTACACAAATCTGTCTCTCTTTAATTTAAACTTACGTGTGAAACAGTATGCGCGATGCCATAAAGATAGCAGGTGAATGCACAGATACCAAATTGCCACGGGAGTTCATAGAAAACTAGATTTTTGGTTAGTCTCTAATTTGCGATTTTTTAGCACAAGGTCTTACAAGCGCGGAATATCTTGTTTGACAGAGCATCAGTTACTATCAGCGCCGCGTCAATTGCTCTAACTAAAAAGAACGATTTCCCATTACGATATATCCCCGATTTCACGGTGTCAATTTATTTATATAAACTTACGGAAGTTGAATATAGTTCCAAAAAATAACAAAGACTCTATCGGCCTTGGCCTAGCAAAATGTCGAGGCGATCTGGTATAGTCAAAAATTGTCATTTGTTTATATGCAACTCGATAAATAAGTAGTCCGCCGACTATGTAAATATATATATATATACATTTGTATTTTCGTCAGTATAACTTTAATAGAAATATATAACTAAATTATACCTAACAATGCAGCAATCAAAGAAAATATAGCATTTACAAGGTATATATAAAACATGACATGTCCTTCCACACAATCAACAATTGTTACTCTCCAATCACAATGACAGTTATTTGCTCCATCACAAACTAGCCAAAATGTTTTATCATCCATGTATTTATTTGTACAGAAAAAAAAAAAAAAAAAAAAAAAAAAAGGAACAAAAGAAAACCACGAGAAAAGAATTGAAGATCCCGATTACTGTTATATATGAATATATATGTAAGATTTGTGATACCAAAGGGCACCGGATGTGAACAATTATTTCTTTATTAGGATACTTCGAGATGATTCAACCCAGAAGTTTGAACCCTGATTTATTTTCTTATCTGAACTTTTTTTTTCAAAGTCAAACAAAATATAGAAGCAACAAAAAGATGTGTAATACTTTATTCACCAGAAAAATGATCTTATCTGGTTCAGGAATGGCCAAAATATTATTGAGAGAATAAAAGGTGCTCTTGTTGGCAGAATGTCATGTGTAATTCATCCCCCACACTCACGCAGGCACGCAGGCACGTACGCACACACACGCACACACACACGATTCCAATTTTGCTATTTAGTTGATTCGCGTGAAACTCTCATTGCTTTCTGGTCCATACTAGTAGCTTTTTTATCCGTCATACATTGAGGATCCAACTCCATTGTAATTTTTTTTCTCACTAACCGATACCCCTTGTTTGTGTAACTCGCTATTGCCCTAAAAACTTAAGCTTGCATTATAGTCTTTAAAGCTTTGCGCAATTTCAAATATTTTGTGCGTACTTACAAACTGGGTAATTGTAGAACAAATAAAACACCTATTTAATGGTCGAAATGATGATGTGATTAGAGGTTTACAAAACACTTTTGCTTTGTGAGGGAAACATATTTATTCTTAAGATGGCTTGGTTGAAATAATGGATTATTATGTTGGCACTACTGGTCCTTTTGAATGTGCGTAACAAACAAATGTTCTGTCATCGCGAAGCTGATCATGGTGGTAAAATGCGGTGATACATTGATCAGTACAGAAACATTTGTTTCGGGCATGCTGTTACTGTGAGAGCATCATGGTGTACCATTCGGTCTTTAAAATGAGTGGTTTTATTGTGGTATGAATCAAGTGATTGTGGGATCAAATAATTTTTGTCAATAAAAGAAATACGTAAGATTCAAGAAAAGACCGAGTTTGGTTCCCATTATCCATCATTATTTCTAATTTATTTTTATTAAAGGACTGATTAATCCATACTCCACTTCAAATAGCATTAATGTAAAAGTGTGTCACGTATAAAGCAAATGTACATAAAAATTCAATAAGAACTTTTAAGAAGTAAACACAAATGTTTACTGCTCGGACAGACACCCGGTTGGCCAATTAAAAGGTCTGGTCTTTAACAATTATCACAAAAGATCACTGTTCAATTATTCTGCTTAAAGATGGACTCTAAAAGTTCACCTCTTTTACATTTCTGCCTTTATCAAACAGATTTTCTTTGCAATATGAAGAATGAGACTTAATAAGTATTTCTGGATATAATCTTTAACAGATGACAGAGAGGTGCAGTAACTTTTTTCCATCCAAAATACTTTCGAATCGATGCAAGTTTATATTTTTTTATATTATATATAAAAAAATCGTCAAGAAGAGAAAAGAGAAGGCGTCAATAAAGAAGAGTGTTACATCTTTCACTTTTCTTTATTGTGTGCAATCAAGAGGTAATACTTTGTATTACACTGGCATACCATATTAGCTACACTGCCGAGCCGTAATGATGATGGCACATAGTTCTTTGAGACAGAATCACAAAATTATATGACTTTTCATTTTCTGGCTTAGTGAAGCTTTACCAACGCTTTCTACTACTTCCATAATAACTCATCCATCAATACCGAATTTTAGTTACAGGAAAGTCTTTTTAATACTCTATAATTTATAAGAATAATTCTGTATGCGAGGAATAGGGTAGAGGGGGATAATTTTAAATGTGCTTTATAATATGAGAAAATAAAGAAAGGGGAGGGGGAGGGGGTATAGATTATGCGATATATTTAATGATCTGAATGTTCATCTTCGTCATCATCATCGTCATCATCATCTTCATTCTCAGACTCATCACTATGATCGGAATTTCTCATGGATTTGATTCTAGTCAAGACGTTATCCAATGTGGAAGCTTTTCGACACAGTTTGTTTGTATTGACAGACCCAACCACCATATCTGCAGTATCATCATGCTTATTTTCGAAATCACGTCTACCATAGAATGATCCACGAAGCATCGAATCATGTCCCACCGAGTTTCGGTCCACAAACGAAGGGTGTCGAGACATGGGTAACATGGACATGAGACTATGTCTGTTGTTGGTTGTAATGTCAATGGGCTGTGGTCCTTTGGAGGAAATGATGCTCAGGCGTTCTTCTTCGTCACTCATATTTGCCTTTAGGTCAGTATCTGACAAGGTAAATGGTAACGGAATATCTTTGATAGCGCGGTATTGTCCACAATTATTGAGATGCTGCAATGATAGGGTATTGTTAATTTAAATATTTGACTGTTTGTATTATTTTTACCTCGTTTTCAAGTCGAAAGAAATTCCACTGAATTCTACGGTAAGCCTCTAAAAGTGCCAACGAGATGGCCAGCAGCTGACCATTCATGCGTAACTGGACAATGTTTAAAACCCAAGTAAACCTGAGAATGACGTTGATTGGTACAGCGACGTAATATGTCTAAACAATACACAAAATAAAAATAAGCTTTTTTTTTAGTCAAGCTGACACCATGTGAGGTCACGCATTATTTACCCATCGATAGAAAACAAGTTCATCCCTTAACAAGTAATTTTCAGCATTGGGTCGAAGTAAACCCCAATCCATCTTAATATCCCAAGTGCTTGTATAACATGAATTAAATACACATGTCAAAACCCAAAATACCGTCATGGCATTGGACGCTGCATTTAAAATAAAAGGTTTTAATAATGGTGCCCCCCAAGAAAATACAAAATAGACTTACGGTAAATGCGTCGAAGACCTGTGACAATGGCAGCCATGATACTGCTGGTATATTTAGCTGCATTGTATAAATGAACTGTTTCGTCCGAATCTCTATATCTTCGAAAGCACTGCAATAGACGCCACCAGGGAGGTAATGAAGCAAGAAATGGTGCGACCCAAACTTGTGCCATGTTACAGTTCCCACCTTGTATGATTTTAATATAAATAAAAAAATAAACTGTATTCAGAAAGAATTAACCCACTTACCCAAGTCTGTCCAGTGACACGAATAGGCGCAGAAAAAATATGAACTCGTCCAAATGGAATAACTTAAACTATTGAGTTCATCCGCAATGAAGAAGTCTCTGAATTCTACAGGGAAACAGTAGGATAGTAATATTCTTCCCTATAATAATAATAAAAAAAAAACCAGCCACATATTAACAAAAATGAAAAATTTAAGGTTTGTATTTGTTCGAATGTTTACCAGAGCGACCCCCAACCATTTTCTAGCAGAACAGTACAAGATATCGAAAGGACAAAGCATGACAGCGACAAGAATAACAAACAGTATTAATGGACATAATTCAGATGGTATCATGGGAGAAAACCATTGCGAAAAGTCCATGTACATGACAGCCGAGCTGATCAATAACATGATGGTAGGAAGTTCGCCAAATTGATGATAATCTAAATTCTGTCTTGGGTCAAGCTCAAATATAAACTTGTAATTGATGCGTGACCGATGCCAAACCAAGAGATTTACTGCGAATCCCAAACAGAATAAGATGGGCAGTAAGAAGCATGCATAGATCTGGATATTTGTTTGAAGGTTGGGTAATTGTCTTGCCGTCTTTGGGTCGACCGCCAAACAAAAGGATTGGATTAGAAGAGGTACTGTCATGCCCAAAAAGACACCCACTCGTAATATTGTCGTGTTATGATCCTTTTTTTGTAATGGTTACAAATGATTTACTTTTTTTGTATTTATCTTTTTTGGGTACTTACTTCATCTTTCTCAGGTGCTCTTAATTTTCGCATACCGCGTCTTCTATGGCCATCCGCAAATTCATTAATATACAATGTCTAAAATATATAAAAAATAAAGTTAAGAAAATCATCTGGTTTTTTTAAACAGGCATTTTTTTTTCTTTCTTTACTTCTGTTTCCTTGATGATGACATCAAGATCAGTTGTATTTGCCCAATGATGATTTTGGATGGTTTGCGCATACAAATGACTTGCTTTCCAACCCGCCACTTTATCAAACTTTTTCAGAATCTTTTGGAATCCAGTCTCATTTAAAGTTTTATAGGATATTAAAAATTCCAAGCTACGATAGTATTCTGTGATGGCTTTTTTGAGCCTATTTCTAGCCACATTGTAACTGATTCTTTGGTCGCCGACGTAATCTACATTGGGCAGTTCAGATAATGTATATGATTGTGTATGTGGATCTTGATATCGAAACCAATGATAGAGCCGATGATGACCGATGATTTGGGGCTCTGGATGATGTGCGGGCTAAAATAAATAAAATATGATGCCATAATTTAACAAATTAATAGGGTGTATTAAAAAAATATTTATATATCTTTCTTGTGTACCCCTATATTCAGTAATTGACGCCCATACTCGGCAATAAATTGCATTTGAGCTTTCAATGCTTCCAATTTTAACCTAGATTCAATTTCTTTTTCTGTATCATGTATGTCAGTTGCCTTGCTTTTCATCATAAAGTTAAATTCATTTACCGTCAAAAAAGGTTGATATTTTGTCCAATTCGAAATCCAGGGCATCAAAAAATTTTCTCTCTGAGGAACTGGCATGATACAAAACTTCATCTAAAATAGACATTGTGGTAGATGAGCTTTTAAAAGAGCCTGACCCGCAAGAATATAAAGTTAATGTTTTGGGTGCAGATAAACAAATAAAAGGTTATACCTTGCCGAGAAGCAGGCCGATGATTGAATCTGGAAGATATTTTGCTCATGATTGATTGAGGTCTTCCATATTCGCTCTTGCTATACCAATAATGACTGTCATCACTATCATCCATGTCTTGAAACGCATTGTCTAAATGGATCGCTGCCTTTCTTTCTTTGGCTTTTCGGAACTATTTACTTCAAATCAATATTGATCTTCCTTTCGCATATCACAACTTACTCGTTCCACTTGTTTCAACTTCTTTTTCAATCCTTTATAGTTGATGTAAGCCTTTCTCCACTCTGGGATACTTTGCCCTTCTAAATACTTGGAGAATTTCATACTCCTTTTATGGAAAATACAAAAAAAGAAAGAAAAAAAAAAAAGAAGGGGAAAGTAAAAAATTGTCGCCCTATTTATATTTTTTTTTTTGCCATTAAACTCTACTGGAAAAAGATCATGCACGTGTCACTTTTAAATATGTTCTTTGTTGTCAGTTCTTACTTCTAAACTGTTTCGATCACCAAAGAAAAAATAGAGTTCATCACGTGTGACTGCTCCCTACATGCGACTGACTGAATCTGTTTTTTTTTGTCATCCAAACACTCGCCCTCTTTAACCTTTTTAACCTCCCAATGACGATAAAAACTGACCGCGCGTTTTATAAGAAAACTAAAAGCAATGCCATTATAAAACTTGTGAGAGAACGTAAAACATTAATAAAAAAAAAAAGTACATTAATAAAAGCAATTGTGGGTTTCTTAAATAACGTGAACATTGTTAGAATACTTACGCACAGACATTCCTTGTCTTTCAGAAGCATGCTCATCGTGTCGACGTGAAGGTCCTCTTTTAAGCGCAGCTGCACAACATTATATCATACCAGACACCTCGGTACTCTAATTTTATTCTCCCTTTATTTGTTTATCATAATTAATGAACGTGTCTATTTGATAGGTGATTATGCGTTACATGGAAATTTTAGAGGCAGAAGAAATAACTGGACTAATTTTAAGCCAAACTGTTACTATTCATGTAGGTTTCTGTCTTGGCCCCTTGGATGCTCAATATATACATATTAATTTTTTTTTTTCGGTTTAGCTTCAACAACACGATAAGATGAAAACATACCGTAAACTTCGTCAAATAACCAATGATTCTCGACGAAAGAGCGTCATGTTTTATAACGAAATTTGTGAGGCCACCAAAGTCCTAAGAGAACCGGAAGAATCCGCACTAGACCGTGATTGGCGAGCCCATTGTAAAATGGCTCGTTGGTATGATCAGCACCTTCATCACCAAAAATCCATTATTCTCCTCTCCGAAATACCTCACGAGAACACAACCGATGTTACTGTCATGACAATGAAGCAATACCTTGACATTTATTTCCCTGACAATGAATTATTGCAAAATCTTGTTCAAGTCCTGGCTGATGTAGTTCTGGAAGATGAGGATGACAACAAGATCAAAATCAGCACAAAGCGTGGTCATCATGATGTCGCTGTATCCGGTTATGCAGAGTATAAATCTATGCAAGAATTGGAAGTTGGTATTAAATCTGCTCGTTATTTCTCGGGCATCTTGCGTTGTAGAAAAGATAGTCGTGATCAGGCCTACGTGACCGGTCAACTCGGTAAAGACATACTCATTATCGGTAATGACAATCGTAACCGTGCAGGTAATAAAAAATGTAAAATTAAGATTATTCTAGATATAAGCTCAACTCCCTTCCTTTTTAAATAAGTGCATGGTGATGTCGTGGTTGTTGATTTGCTATCTGAAAATAATTGGACTACGCCATCAAGTGAAATCGCATTCAATAGCAGTAACGCAGAAGATGGTAAAAAAAAAGAAACTGAAACATTCATGCACTTTTAATATCTAAAACCCACAAAAAAAAAAAAGAATTTGAAGAGGATAGATTCACGAATGCTAGTGTATCAAATCAGCCTACGGGCCGTGTGATTGGTATATTAAACCGCAACTGGAGATCCTATGTAGCTACACTTCAAGAAGACAGTGCTGAAGTCGGAGGATCCATTCATCTCGCTATCCCACTGGATCCCGTTATTCCCAAAATTAGAATTCGATATCATGAGGTAAAACTCATTGAAAACCAACGTATCGTTGTTCGCATTGATAACTGGTATTTTATTATTTTCTCCACATACACACACTTTCTATTTCTTTACTTAACCTATCCACAGGCCAATCTCTTCTCAATATCCAAATGGCCATTTTGTAAGATCTTTAGGCCCTATCCATCAATTAGATACAGAAATATCTGCCATCTTGGTAGAGCATTCTATTTCAGTGTCTCAAGCGAGTCAAGGTTTTAGCCAAGCCTCTTTAAATGAAATGCCCATCGATACTCCTCAAGCCCCGTGGAGACCTGAAGAAGTAAAGTTTTTTTAAACTCTTAATAACCCGAAATTAAATAATTTTTTTTTTTCAAATAGGAAGAGGTGAAAAACAGAAGGGATTTAAGGGACTTGACAGTTTTTAGTATTGATCCTCCTAACTGTCAAGATATTGATGGTATGTATAATCTAGTTAGAAAAAGAGTATTTTTTAACTTGGGCTTCATATTAGATGCATTGTCTGTAAAGGAGCTTGCAGATGGAAAGATAGAGTTGGGTGTTCATATTGCAGATGTAAGTTATTTTGTCAAAGAGGACTCGATGACCGACCTTGAAGCTAGATCCAGGTAAAAAAAAGAAATAAGGCTATTAAAATGTATGGCTAATGCAAATAAATATAAAAATATAGGGGAACAACTGTGTATTTAGCAGATAGACGCTTCGATATGCTTCCTTCAGTTCTCAGTGAAAGAGTATGTTCTTTACGCCACCACGTCGATCGATATTCTGTCTCTGTCATTTGGACTATGGATAAGAATTACAAGGTCATTAACACCTGGTTTGGAAGGACCATAATCAATTCGACGTGTGAAATGGAGTACGAACAAGCACAGCAGCTATTAGATGGTAAATCTGTGGCAACAGGATTAGGTATGTTATTAAATGATATATATCACGGTTTGTTTCTCAATCTTATTTATAGATCCAACCTTGTGTAAGAAATTAAAACCTTGCGTAACAAAACTTGCGCAAGTGCTTCGTGTCATTAGGGTAAACATAACAAAGTAAACTTTTATCTATTTTATCTAACATACTTGGAAATCAAGGATAAAAGATTGGCTAAAGGCGCTTTGGAACTGGAAGGATCCGAAATCAAGTTCAAAATCACAGACAAACATGAAATTACTGATATTAATATCCTTTTTCTGATAATTTAATGTTACTAACCTTGTTTTTTCAATATTTTAATACCATGGTAACTATCCTTAACTTTTTTTTTTTTTACTTTACTTCCCAAAGATAGTATGGAAATTCATGGATTGGTCGCAGAAGCCATGATTTTAGCTAACGCTTCAGTTGGAAAACGAATTTATGACGGTTACAAAGATGCCGCAATTCTTAGACACCATCCGCCTCCTACCCAAGGTCAATTTGAAAGATTGGTTAAAGCGGCCAAAAGCAGAGTAAATATAAATCACACATTGAGAGACCACGGATCACTTAATCATTACCACAGGGATTTTCTGTAGATTTCTCCTCCAATAAAGCGTTGGCAAAATCGTTAGAGGCTATCACCATGGGCTGTAAAGAGGATCCAGAAATTGCCAAATTGTTAAAGACGATGGCAACTATTGCCATGAATGAAGCTGGATACATTTCGTCAGGACATTATCCTGTAGATCAGTATTACCATTATGGTCTTGCCTTGGAGTTCTATACTCATTTCACCGTAAGTTTTTTAAATGTGTGTTCTATTCTATTTATTGACAAATCAATATAAAGTCACCAATTCGTCGATACGCCGATGTTGTAGCGCATCGTCAATTACTGATGTGCGTACAAGACCCGATCGCCGTCAATAGTACACGAGGATCTGTTATGTTTAAAGATGGAACAATTGCTGATATTTGCAACCATTTGAACTTGAAATCCAGGGAATCCAAATTTGCTCAAAGGGTATGTCGTAATGTTTCATTTACCAACAACAACTGAGCTAACTAATATATCATTATTTAGGACTCAACCGAGTTGTTTCAAAGTCTTTACGTTTTACAACATGTATGCATCTCTTTTATGAAAAGAAAATTACATTATTTATTGATTTTAAAATAATATAGACGTCCGATGAAGTACAGCTCATCGAAAGAGGTGTCATTTCAGAAATCAGATCCAATGGATTTTACGTTTTTGTCCCAAGGTAAGCATCGAACAGACATTTTTTTTATATATAAAATTATGCTAATCCCAATGTCTAGACTTGGGTTAAAAGGCCCAGTCTATCTGAAAGAAAAAGATGGTTCGCCTAATGTTCCGTTATCTTTGATATCCGGCAAACAAGGTAGATATAAATAAATATAAAAATTTAAGGCACACGCATACAAACATTCCTTTTTTTAGACAATGGAGAGACGATACCCGATTGTCAAATCGAGGTGAATTTACCAACCCATATATCTGTGACCTCGGCCAATTTGCCTCGTCCTATTCAGTTTAATCTGTTTGATAATGTCAGAGTCTCACTCAAGCTTCGCAAATCACATGCACATCGTCATATGGTGTATATGACGCTTGTCGATTTAGAGCATGTTCAGTTGAAAAATCATCGGTTGACAAACACCGAAATGATGCATGCTATTGAAACAGAAGAACAGAAAGAGACCGTTAAAAAACCTTCCTCAAAAAAGAAAAAGCAGGTGTCCATGTATCAAGTTTTGGAAAAGTTTAGAAAATTAGCAATTATCGAAAATACAGCCAATGTTTGAAAAAATAAAATTTTCTGCTGAGCCATTTTTTTGTGTTACTCATGTGTTCTGAGCACTCTTTTATTCGAAAAGAAGGAAAAAATATGTTTCTCTATACTCTCTTTCTTCATGTCTTTTAATCAATCTTATAGTAGCGATAGCAGGAATAAACCAGTTTCGGATGATCAACACATTGATTTTTCCATGGACGAATTCTGCAATCTTTTGTTACAACCTCCCATCGAATCCAAATTGTATAAAGTAATACCACTTGTATATCCTTATTTGTCAACAGTCGATATCTTGGTCTGTGCCAGTGCTAGCTCCACATTGAACCATGTATTTGACTGCGTGTATAACAAACCCAATTTCCAACAACTCTCTTATATCCACGATGCACTCTTCATGTTCAACAAGTTCCTCTTTCATTTACCTAAAATCAGAGAGAAGAATCTATCAAAAATCGAAGCGTTAGATTTATCCAATATTCAGGAGACCTTATATGATCCAGTCAACCCAAATTTCTTTCGTATTCTTGTGCAGTACTGCCGTAAGCTCCTCATACTCGACCTGTCTCATTCCGACTTCTTCATGCATAAATCCTTACCCAAGCACCACTGGCAATTACCTCATTTGACTGTCTTGAATCTCTCTGATTGTTCACAGGTCACGGACGAAATGCTTGTCAGTATCGCAAGAAGTTGTCGGGCAATAACCCATGTCGCATTGGACAATCTTACACGACATAAAGGTCAAGGTTTGGCAGCGTTTGCTTCTGACTGTGATTCCTTGACCTCCGTTTCGGTACGGTTTAATACAGCCATGGAAGACCAAGCATTAACTGCGCTAGCCAAATTTCGGCATATTCGATTATTTACATTAGACTTGACGGGGTGTAAAAAAATCACGTCAGTTGGGTTGACCATGATAGCTCGTTACTGTGCTCATTTAACAAGACTTTCATTATCACAAACGGTGTGTACATTAATCGAATTACGTAAATTTACCTGTATTTTACGAAGTACGCATGTGCTCGATATCTCTGGATGTAAGCAACTAGATAAAAATCAAGTAGCCGATTGGATTTGTAACAGCCAGTTTCTCAAACTTAAAGAAATAACAATGGATACAAGTATAGCGAATGCCATTGTTCAGTTTCAAGGAAAAAATAATAATGCAACGACTGTACCTCATGTGACAAATCTGACTTTGACGCAGTTGGCAGAACGTACACCCATGAGTTGTTTGTATGAGCTCTTGACTGTATTTCCTAGTTTGGAGCGTGTTTCATTCCAGCGGGCCTACTTTGAAACGGATTTTATGTTAGGGACGTATCGTGCACCTTCACCAGAAGATGAAGCTTATATTACAGATGAAAACCTTGAGAGATATAATCGTACACAAACTGGCGTTCATGCTGTGATGTTGAAAGAAGAAGACCAAAACCTTTTGCACTGGTGAAATTTTTGTGACTTTGGCTTAATAGGAGTCACGTTACATAAATTTTTTTTTTTTTTCCTTTGGGTATAAATGAAGATTCTTTTGTTGATCCTAAAACTTTTTTTTTTTTTTACTTTATTAAACTTATTTTGGTATGTACTTTATATATATATAAAAGAAAAAGAGTGGGTATCAGATAATGATTTTGTGAATGATGAAAAACAACATTGTCTTCATTTTAACTTATCGACCATGATGATATAAACCGCAGTGCTTCGCTGAGTGCTGTTGATACTTGCCAGTATAACTTCCTGACGCATTTTCATTGTTGAAATATCCATTCTTATTTTTTTTATTTATTTCTTTACGCGAATTACTAATTACTTTAATTATTACAGATTTTACCATACTTTTTTCTCTCGAAATTTCCTTGGTACAGTCAAAATAATGTTTATGCAAGGGTCACTATAATACGTAAGTTTTTACCTATATATAAATCGGACTCTATCGTTTTGTTTCTATTCTTTTTTTCTTGGGCGTATATAACAAGATGAAAACAATACACATCAAAATATATAGGAAGAGCCGCCTTAGAGCCCCGCTACGAAAAAATTTTCGAGTGGTGGCTTATGCTGAGTAATGTTGTAAAAAACTGAAACTTATACACCATGAAAAAAGAATAGAAAAAAAAACTTTTGAGTTTATTGTTAAATCAATCATTTTTACTTATTCATTTTTTTCTTTTACAGAATTCTCAAATGTGTTATCAAACCCTATTATTTATATTTATAAAAATAAAAATAAAATTTAAAAAAAAAATAACTGTCCCATATTATTTTTAAATTACTGCTTGTGAGCGTTTAAGGTTAACTTTAAAAAATGTCAGTCAACAAAAATGTAGGCAAATAAGTCACCCGTGTTTATGTTTCAATGCATGGATTTTTATTTACTCCGTGAAAGCATGCAACCCGTGTTTTAAGACTGCAATCAGAGGCAAGGAACGAGACTAGTTAAATTTTGTGGCTATTTTTTGTTAATTTATTATATGAAAATAAAAAATGTTTTTTGGAATTAAATGTGTGTGTTATGTGTGTGTTGTTGTTGGGGGGTTATAAATAAAATATATATAAAAAAAAACAAAAAAATATCTAGTATTCTTCATTCTCTTCCATCTCAGAGTCACCAAGAGAGTCAGCACCAACCTCCTCGTAATCCTTTTCGAGAGCGGCTAAATCTTCACGAGCTTCAGAGAATTCACCTTCTTCCATACCTTCACCGACATACCAATGAACGAAAGCACGCTTAGCGTACATTAAATCGAACTTATGATCAAGACGAGCCCATGCTTCAGCAATGGCAGTAGTGTTAGATAACATACAGACAGCACGTTGCACTTGAGCTAAATCACCACCAGGGACAATTGTAGGAGGTTGGTTATTAATACCAACCTTGAAACCAGTAGGACACCAATCGACGAATTGAATGGTACGCTTGGTCTTAATAGCAGAGATAGCAGCATTGGTATCCTTGGGAACAACATCACCACGATACAACAAACAACATGCCATATATTTACCGTTACGGGGATCACACTTGACCATTTGATTGTTGGGTTCGAAACAAGAATAGGTGATTTCGGGAACTGACATTTGTTCATGATAAGCCTTAGCAGCAGAGATAATAGGGGCATAAGTAACCAAGGGGAAATGAATACGAGGATAAGGAACCAAATTGGTTTGGAATTCATTCAAATCAACGTTAAGAGAACCATCGAAACGAAGAGAAGCAGTAATAGAAGAAACAACTTGAGCAATCAAACGATTTAAGTTGGAGTAAGTAGGACGTTCAATATCCAAATTACGACGACAGATATCATAAATAGCTTCGTTATCAACCATGAAGGAGACATCGGAATGTTCAAGAGTTGTATGGGTGGTCAAGATAGAATTATAAGGCTCAACAACAGAGGTAGATAATTGAGGTGCAGGGTAGACAGAGAACTCAAGCTTGGACTTCTTACCGTAATCCACTGAAAGACGTTCCATCAAAAGAGAACCAAAACCAGAACCAGTACCACCACCGAATGAATGGAAAACAAGGAAACCTTGAAGACCAGAACAGTTATCGGCTAACTTACGAATACGGTCCAATACATTATCAACCATTTCTTTACCAACAGTGTAATGACCACGAGCATAATTGTTTGCAGCATCTTCCTTGCCACTGATCAATTGTTCTGTATACATATATAAGAAAATCTGTACATTTTATAAATAGATTACGAATCTAACTTACCAGGATGGAAGAGTTGACGATAAGCACCAGTACGCACCTCATCAATTACTGAGGGTTCCAAATCGACCATAACGGTACGAGGAACGTGCTTACCACCTTCAGTCTCAGAGAAGAAAGTCTCGAACCTATTTCAATGTGCGGTTTAGTCATACATGAACAATTTTTTTTTTTTTTTAATAATAAAATAACTTACGAGTGATCATCGACATGGGTACCTTCAGGGAAACGTCCATCAGGTTGGATGCCATGCTCATGACAATACTATAAAGAAAAAAATTACATTAAGATTTTTATTTTTATTTTGTTGCTAAAAGTCTTACCAATTCCCAACAGGCATTACCAATCTGGACACCAGCTTGACCTAAAGAAAAGAATTCGGTAATATTAGATCTATTGCCTAACAACTAGATAGAATAACTTACCGACGTGAAGTGAAATAACTTCTCTCATAATATTTTTATTTTTCTTTGGGGGGTTTAGAAGAGTTTTAAATTTGGTAAAAGCTAAGGTACCAAAAAACTCGAATGAAAAAAAAAGGAAAAAAAGAAAAATAAATAAAAAATTACCTGTGATCAACTATATCCCATCCAAAAAAAAAAAAAAAAAATTGTTGAGAGCACGCGCTTTTTTATTTTTTGGGAACAGAAAAAAAAAAAGAACGCGTCACTATTTTTTTTTTTTTTTCTTGAAAATACAAAAAAAAAAGCTCATGTTGTTTAAAAAGTTGTTTCTTGAACAAACATGTTAAATATTGTATTTATGCAAGTTCTCTTTTTTCAGATGTAACAATGCCTCGGTAAACCAAAAAAAAATTTAGTCAGTTGCCAAAAAAAGAGGTTGTGTCGTTAAGGTCAAGATCTGCACGTTTTTTATTGGTCGGTACATGTACACAAAGAAACTTTATAACCCTTTACGCTTGTGGAGAAAACGTGACCGATAATTGGCCCAATCACAACTACACGTGCGAGAGCATGTCTTTGCTTATTGGAGATATACACTATCAATGACAACTGAACCATGCTGTTACAATCTAAATCTCTATTGGTTTTTTTTTCCTTAACCCCACCCCTCCCTTTTTTTTTTTAAAAAAAAAAATCCCTCTCTTTTTTTTTTTCCTTGTTTCTTCTTTTTTAAAATCAAAATGTCTAGTAATAGTAATAAAAGAAAGCACTCAGAGTCATCATTATCGTGCGATGAATCACCTACAAGCGCGCAACAAACAATGTCAGTGCCGACCCCTCCTCCTCCTCCTCCTCCTTTAGTGGCACTTCCCCCACCTTTAATGCAATACCCAAATGGTCACATCGTACCTTACTATTATCAACAATTTTATTGTCCAATCAGTCCTCAACAACATCCATTTTCTATGGAAACTCATCGAAACTCTATGGGCCCATTGATTTTGCCCAAAGCGACGCATGAAACAATCACACCCTTATCTTCTCCAGCAGGTGCTCTTGGACCTCAGCCACCACCTCCTTTCTACCCATACTTACAAATGTCACCCCAAACAACACCAACACCCGTAACCGCAGCAGATCAACGAGAAAAGGCCAGAAAAGTCTCTCATAGTGCTATAGAAAGAAGACGTCGCGAACGTATCAATGATAAGATAATGCAGTTAAAACAATTAATACCCACCTGTGCTGAACAAGATAATCTTCATAAAATGTCTATCCTGCAAAGTGCAATTGATTATATTGCCTATCTAAAAGATGTGGTGAAAACACTAGATGGTAACGATGATCGATTAAAAGGGGGTCATTTAAGGATCAAAATGGCTAAATCAATGTTACCTAAAGAAGTAGAGCCTTTCACTACTCAGTTCTCGGTACGTGACGAACAGAAGAGAGCATTGAAACCCATGGATCTTATCAAGTCTTCAGCCCCTTTAACTCCTCCACAAGAACCTACAAAGCCTGTCGAGCCATCCTCACCAATATTGGAGCCAAAGCACATGAGTTTACAAAATATTTTATGCTAATAATAATTTTTTTTTAAGAATAAAAAAGTACACATCCCCTTCTATTTTTTCTCACGGCATGTAATATGTCTATGTGCTTTATATCTCCACATAGATACATAACTACAGGAAGTCAGCGGATGAGGACTAACTTAAAGTGTCCTTCTTTCAGTAAATGACTTTTAGGCTAAGATTAGATAATATATTACAGCCAATAGATTTTAGATCCGAAAAGGCTTTAATTAAAATTGCCACAATTATTCGTCATTCATAGGGTCTTGGTTTACTGACTTGTTATGCAATAGTTAAAAAAAAATGGTAGAACTCATAGAGTATAGAGCGCGTGTGAATATATATTGATGCTTCGGAACGCTATCTATAAAAGATCGATTCTGTAAATTTTTGAACTAAGTATAAACATATGAAGAAATCGAAACTAAATATAGATATTCTATTTATAAAGAAAAGGTTATTAGATTATGTTACGTTTTCATTTTATGAAGCAGAGTTGTAGCATAGCAACCGTTCTGCCCGGAACGGTTGCCTCACAAAAGAAATGTAAAAACTCGAAGTTTCATGTGCATCTCCACCAGGGGATGTTTGTGATCTCCTGCTGAGTTCTTACAACTATCAATTCTATGAATGGCGGCTCAACGGCTAGTTTTTTTTTCTGGGACTAGTTCCATGAAAAAAAAAAAAAAAGCTCTGTAAATTCCCACAGCATTCATAAACGACATGAACACTTCTTTGTTTTTTTAGATGCGTTAAATCATTGATATCATCGATTATAAGGACTACAATAAATGATGAAATTCTATTTATATTTAAAAATAATAATGCATATTTAGAATAAATGACCACATCATGATACCATTCTAAAGCCATGCTTATGTATTATCCTTAAGATCAACAAATATGGAAGCGTTGCAGATACTTATTTAAGCTTTTTTTTACCGTGTCTAATAAAGAAACCCACTTTATTCCGAGGAAAGACTGGTATTTCACAGCGCATAAAAGCTTATGATATATGTAATTATCCAGGTTAGAGTGCGATAAATCTGTAACAAAAACTTATTTAACCTTAACTACTAACAGATTAACAATGGGTCTTAATTACATACTTGCGAGAACTAAATTTAATATTGTCCCTTAATACAAGGTCACATTCAATGATGATGAATCGATTTTATTCGAAGTTTTCAAGCTTCATAAACAGTATTTAGTAGCTTATGTTGATTATTATTTCAATGCAATGGTGATTTTTAAATTTTTAGCAGACTCTAGTTTGTCACCGTATACATATCCAGTTTAAAACATAAGTGTAAACCAAAATAATGTAGCAGCATTCAAATTACCTCTAGCAAATTAGAAAAAGTATTCTTCAACACTTTGCCTTTTGCCTAGATAGTTGCTTGGCCTGAAAAACCTTTTTTCATACTAAACATACCACCCCAGGAAACGGTTCCTATATCGCTAAATCTATAAAAAATTGCCGTAATCTTGTCCTCAACTATAAACATACGCTTTTTGAATCTCTCTGCTTTAATATAGAGTAAAGAGTATGTCATTTCCACAGCGGAACAAATTGAAGAAGATGTCAGAACATAGTGGCTTGTTGTGCTAGGATGTTAGATAGTGAACGTTTGTACAGCTGTGTAATTTTTATGGTCTGAATTGAGAAGTCTCGGTAAGTACCGATGTATGCAATTGATAGCCATGATTTAATTCCAGTGTATAAGTAAATGGATGATAGTTTGTTATTAGCTGACGTTTTATTTTCAATGGTTCTTGACAATTTTTAGAGCTCAGATACTTTTTCTCTTTTCTCTTAATTTTTTTTTTTTTTTGACATGGAAGCCATTGCAAGCTCTAAGAGAGATCGTACAGCAGAGATTGACCGATGTCTCTCCATGATTGTACCTTCGGCTTCTGACGAGTCTAAATTTGTTGGAATGCTTATTTTACCTAAATTACTCGAACAAGACAATATTGAAAATATCGAACGTGTCTTTAAAGGAATGAACTTTAAATTCATTGAACGATTACTTCGAACCAGTAACTATCTTTTTATCAGCAGCACAATGCACATTGAACTTACAACCTTTTCTCTCTTTCTGTAATAGATCATGAAATTGATGCCGAAGTTCCTGATCCAGTTTTGAAAGAGATTGCTGTCAACATTTTAGCCTGTTTTGCCCATTACGAAAGTTTGGCTTCCGAACCCGACATGGTTGATCGTATTCCTGGCCTTTCGCGCTTACTTGACGCCAAAAGTGAGCTGAATACAGAAGTCCTGAACATTTTATTATGCGTCGCACAAAAGAAGGAGGGCCTTGTAAAGATGCTCGATCCTGATGTCCTCAAGAATATCTTCTCAGTGCTTTTAGAAACAACAGACAAGGATGATCGGGTCTTATGCACACAATTAATCACTACTGTTTATGCAAGAGCATGCCACTTATTACATGAGCATAAAATTCCAAGTCTATCTTCTGCTTTGAAATATTCTTTATCCACTTTGATTTCCATTCTTTCAAACACTTTGAATCATGATCAGAAAATGTTAAAGTTTGAGGCATTGACTATTTTGGCTAGTGTCTTACCTGACGTTCCAACAGATGTAAGACTTTATTTATTTTTTATAGTTAATGCATTCCCCACAAAGTTACTTACGTTTATGTAGATTATGAAACAAGTCAAGGTCGAATCAGAGAAAAAAATTGATCAATGGTTAGATAATTTATTAGGTGGCCTTAGACAGATCTTGAGCAGTAAATTACGTAAGTGAAAATACAGCAAGATCATAGTGGGTGTTTTACTAATACTGTTTGTAGATGATTCCCAGAGAGATAATGCGATATTGTTGATTTCATGTTTATTACGTTACTTTGGTAACGACTGGTTATTCAAATCCCTCCAAGATACCAAAAAGGCCAAAAGAAAGAAGGAGAAGGCATCAAGTGATAATGTCAGCCATCCTGTTAATCAATCATATGCCATAGCTAATTTTCCAGCGCTATTAATTCATTTAGTCTCGATTGAGGCCAAGATTATGATTGACGATATTAACGACCGAGTGATCCGAGAGCACAACGCAGAACAAAAGAGCGAGAATCATAAACAAAAACGACAAGAAATCATGGTACCCGTTTATTTTGAAATACTTGAAGCAGCCATGGAATATTTAGCTACTAATTATACTGAGGACAAGGAATCCGGCATGGATCCTGAAATGCTGTTGAAGATACGTACCACCTTATCTGATATGATGGATGTAGTTATGGAATTATTAAAATTTATGCAAGGAACAACTGATAAACCTGAGGATTTAGATCACGATATGATTGCTCAAGCATGTATCAGAATCGTATCCATTTGGATGGCAGAAGAGGGCTTTGAGATTCAATAAATCGTTTTTTTTTTTTATTTTTTTCTTTTATATATTAAACAAATATTCATCCTTTTCATCCTTGTCTTCTTCTTCTTCTTCCTCCTGGATAGTCTCCATAAAGAACATTGTCCGCCGATTATCGATCTGTGTTTGTGCGTCTCCAAATAATCCTCTAGGATAGAATTCTGTAATATAGCAATTGGTCTCCATTATGATTTTTATATATATAAATATGGCTTTATTATAAAGAGAAGAAGAAGAAGAAGAAGAAGAAAAGAAGGGTCTTCAATTGAAGAATGATAAACTTTTCCCATAATTGCACAAGCTCTTTTCATTCGATGACGCACAAAACTTCCAAGTCCGACATAAATAAAATCTGAGCACGCGTAAAAAAGTTCAACATATTCATAGCAGATATGGTTGACATTGATAGAAAGTACGGAAGCTTTTTCATGGTCCGTAATTGTTTATACAAAGACATGAGGTTTTTAAAATGATGAACCTACAGTATTAACACAAATGAGTATATATATATTCAATAAGTCTATTTAAAGGCAATAATAGTGATCGAAGCAGTTGCTGAATAATTACATCGTTTCTTCAGTACAAAGTAAGCAAAGGGGCTGTTTTATTTATTTATCTCGCCCTTTTTTTTTTTTTCTTCTTTTTTCCTAAACAATGTTCATTGTGTACATGATAACAAAGAATAACAAATACCGTAGAAAGGTTAGTTGATCATTAAATTATTTTAATTTCCAGATATGTGAGGCTATTCATTAAATGCAACTGATGATAATCTTCTTTTCCTAGCGAAAAAAAAAAAATCAAATGATACTGTATGCGCTTAAAAAAGACAGCTCATCATGCCCCTTCAAAAAATTAGGTATTGTGGCCCGAGAGGATGGCGCCCTTGTATTTTACTGCGGTTCTATCTTCTTAATGCGGTAATTTGTCAAAATTACGAAAAGATTGTAATTAGCTATCTATCCCATTTAAGCACCATACCCGCAGCAACTGTATAAAACTTACTGATCACCGGGAATAGATTTACACAGCAACATGTACTCCTTGCGAGATAAACTTGTAGCAAGATCTCACTACTATATGTTCGCCCTAAATATCCGTGGAAGATATTACTAGTGTGTGCTCTTATGATTTCAAAAAAGATAAAAAATATTTTATAGGACCTTGTTGGGTATGCTTCAAATTTAAAATTTCAGGCTAACCGCATGTTCCAATTGAAGCAATGCAAATTTTTTTAAGAATCCACACGAAACATTTGTAACTTGGGGAATTCTGCTGGTTTTTTATGAAACGTCCATAAACGCTTTGATTTTTTGTCGCATCCTTCTAATCTTAATTTTTTCGGACATATCCTTTACATGATTTTGTATTTTGACCGCGATTAGTTGTCTTAACTTTCTTCAACAGCTTTTATTTTCTTTATTCATAGAAGTGTTCAACAATCAGTTTATGCATCAAAAGCTAAGCAAATTTCTCGTCATACCAGACCTGAGTTTTTCATTCAACTCTAAACTATTAAATTTGTACGCACTGATCGAGACAAGTTACAATGTAACCTTTGCTCTTTTAAACGAATCCTCTGTTTTTACAATTAGATTTCTACTTGTTACTGCATAAACAATTCTAATTAATCAAACGACAAATTTTTACCCAGTAAGTTGCAAAAATTTATGCGTATTGCATGCAAACTTCACTTTTTTGTCACATAAATACAAATTGTGGTGTATGTAGTGATTATATGATGACATGGCTTCGTGCCTTTTTAAAAAAAAAAACGCGCAACTAGACTATTTTTTTCATTTTTTCTTTGTCCATACATAAATCAACATGTCAACACCAATGGATATTGATCCACCCACAGCAACATCATCAGATATCACACTTGTGGAAGAATCTAAAGGAAAAGGAAAGGAGGAAAAACCTCGTTTTGAAGTTAAAAAGGTATTTTCAAAAGAACCATTTTAACCCGATTAAATCTAACGCCTAGACTAGTGGAATGCCGTCGCTCTTTGGGCTTGGGGTAAATTGATTATAACATGGATGCAATGCAGCGACTAATGCTCCGTTTATAGATATTGTTGTTGACAACTGCGCTATTTGCAGAAACCACATTATGGATTTATGTAAGTCCAGATAAGCACCGATTTTTTTTTTTTTTTTTAAGAAGCAGCCCCACTGATAAGTTCATTGTTGTAGGTATCGAATGTCAAGCCAATCAAGCCTCAGCCACTTCTGAAGAATGCACAGTTGCTTGGGGTATCTGTAACGTAAGTATTAGCTTTTATGTAATTAATTAGTGTGTAATAATAACTTTTTGGAATAATATTTAGCACGCTTTTCACTTCCATTGTATCTCTCGTTGGTTAAAGAGTCGTCAAGTCTGTCCTCTTGATAATCGTGAATGGGAATGGCAAAAGTACGGTCGATAAATTATACCAACACTGTAATAAATTTTTATTTAAACATACGTAAATACGCTAAGAACAATGCACCAGCACCAGTCATCGTACCAATCATGTATTGCATAATTTGGAATTTTATAGCTTCCATTTGAGTTCTTAGTCCTGATATTTCGCTTTCAATTCTTGTATCTGTTTCTTTTATCTTGATTTCTTGTGCACTGGCCTCATCTCGAACTCGTCCCTTTTCCAAATTCAGGTCAAGTCGAACGTTAGCTTGTGTTCTTGTTACTTCTTCTCTTAGTCTTTGTTTCAGCTTTTCCAGCTCTCCCTCTAGGCGATCGTTCTCGGTCTTCATCATTGTAAAATCGTTACGTTCAATCAATTGTATTTCTGATTTCAACTTTGCGAAATCCACTTTATATGCATAAATGGCCTACATTCATTATAAGTAACACATAACCACATGCTTGTTAACCACGCACCTTTTCTCTTTCTGCTTTGGATACCATGATTTTTGTAAGGTCTTGCATACTTTCAGATATAACTTTCTGCAACGAATTCATAATCACCTCACTTTGTTGTGTTGTAAATCCTTCTTTTTCTAATCGTTCAACAAACTTGAACGTATCGAAATAGTTTTGTCGTCGCGTCACACTGGTGTGAAAGAACTTTTGATATATTCTCGCATTGTATTGAAGGGTACGAGGGATTAAACCACGAAAGTGTAAAGAAGACATAATTATCTTGTATTCTCGACTCGCTTTCAATGACGTACATTGACCCTCCAAAATATTGGACTCCGCAAGATAATGTCTGTAGATCATCCCCCCCAGAATTTTTTCGAGTAACACATCAAAGGCTATGTTATTTTTTAGGCGAACCGATTGTGAGAATCGAGAGCGACCTTTGCTTGGTATAATACTACGGAATAATCCAGTTAGTACATCTGGCCTAATATATCATAAGATGGACATGTGTTGTATTACATCACCCTTATATTATATGTTAAATGGAAGAGTTACTTGTGGTAATGTTAACTGCACTATTTTGTCTTATCAAATGCAAAAAAAGCTAGTGAGCTATACTATGCCGGAAATCCAAATGATACATATAACTTCGACCTTCTGAATATGAATGAATAATACAAGGTCATGTGGTTGATAATTTATAAATCTGAAGGGTTAGTGAATTCTTTATCAAAGGAGCTTATAAAGGAATAAAGGTTTTTAGACAGCGAGGGGCAGTAGTGTACAATTCTTGTTCATGATATTTGTGATATATGAGTGTATATGAAGTAATCACTCTAAACACCGTTGGATACATTAAGAATCAGATAGAGTTCCAAATGCCCATACGTGTAGGATAGAGCAAACGATGCCATTTGTTGCTTTACTATTTTTTTTTTTCAGTTGACAAAGTCCACATCTTAGAGTTGTACATCGTTTGCGACTTTTGCTTTTCTTCAGCTGTCGTCATGTAATTCTTGTCTGTGCTCTTGAGCTGGCTGGATTATGCTTAACATTTTGGAAAGAATAAATAAGCTCTTTTACATATGACCAGCAATGAACGCGTTTTTCCTTTATTGTCTTTAGCGGTGTTCGATACTTTTTCGATATTCCATTACAAAAATATTGTCGCATATCAAATTTCTAAAGCAATGTTAATAATCTGCTGATGTTTTAGCAATGACATCTTTGATTGAAAACTTTATCAGGTTTGATAGTATTATATTAGGTGAGACGTTGGCACATTGTCTTGATAATGTCTTTTAAAATATAAAAGACGAGAAATCGCATGTTTCACAGACAATAATAAATTAGACACTTTTGCTCAATTGAATAACACAAGTCCAGTTGAATAGTTGCATTACACTTTTTATTTTGACAGTCCTTGTTTTTAGTGTTTGTGCTTCTAATAAGTTACTAAATGGTGAATCAACAAAAGCAAACACAGGACAATTTTTACGTTTCACAAGTTCCAGGTACCTGCATTATCAGAATAGTATCAATTGATAATATGATCAAAATGAATTTATTTTAAGTGCCTGCGCTTAATTCAGTGTTTTTTACAGACAAGGAAATATTGCCGTGTGCCTGAAGTATTAACATCCAATAGGGGGTATTTTTTTAAAACAGTGACTAACTTTAGATTTAATTAAAAAAGTCAATGGTTGGGCTCTGTAGACTATTTTTTTATGTATATACTAGTAAAGCTAACCCCAGATATCTGATTTGTGTAGCGGAATGATTACCAGACCCATATTTTGAGTTTCCTTAAACATTGCCTTTTTAGCCTTGGTAACATTTGTGCCCTTGCAGTGATGCAATGTAGGTTTTAAGACAGACCTGAAAAATCACAAGAACTATTTGACTGTTTAATGATTTTATGCTAGGCTTGGCACCACATTCAAGTATCAAACTTATGGCTGTTGTGCAAAAATAACCCATGTTAGCATCTATACTATAAGACTCTAGTGCGTACATTTGCGGAAAAGGGGAGTGCAGCATGAACTAGTAATATTCATACTCGCGAAAGATATCACACTCATACATAATATTAACTCTCTTTAGCTTCTTCCGTGTGTTGCTTTATATTGAGGGTTGACACGGATACTCATAAAGAGTTTTTCGTTTCAAAAAAAAAACACATAATGAAAGCAAAAACTTTGTTTAATTTTATGCTGTATTACATTTAAAATATTTCATGTGTACGTGAAAACGACAAACCAAATATAGATTATTAGTGTTTGTCAAGAAAATTAATCCAATCTGTGCAATACAAACAGATGTATAGATTCTGTTAAATTAATAAAAAACGGAAATTTTATTATATATAAGGGCGTGTAAGTCATAAGTATAAACTTATAATGACAATCACGGGTCTAATACATCAATTACGTGACCGAGTAGTTGTCTCTGTATGTTATAGTTACATTTATACGATTGGTTATGCTTCTTTGCCAGGTGTGACCGCCGAATCCACCGAAATCGAAAATGGCAATTTTCACCAATAGGGTGTACTCTTCATATGCTTAACCGGAAATCAATGAAAATCAAGAGGATCTACCGTAAAAAGCTTATTATTACGCATAAAAGGCAATAAAGTCATAATTCCTATACAAGAGGCACAAATTCTTAGTTTGTGTTTGCTGTAGACGTACACAATATTATCGCTTGACCTTTTTTAAACAAGCTTTTTGGCGGCCTTTTTTTTTTCTGTAGTGGGTCCCACATGTAAAAAAAAAAGTAGCGGCTTATGAATTTAGGCCATCACATGCTAGAAATGCATTGACCATAATTTTTCAGCAGGCAAAACAATTTTTTCTGTTACACTAAAAATCATCTCATAATAAACTGTTTTGATACCACTAGATAGATAGCGGTAGTATATATATATTTAGAGGTGTATTACACAGAACATGCTCTACTACAATACGAGAGAAGAAATAAAAATGTGTGTTGGAAGGAGACCCAAATAAAAGGCTGGATTACTTCTCCGCCCTGAAAAAAAAAAGGGGTTTTTTCTTTTGATTAGGAAAAGATTTCGACAAGGTGAGCAATGGTACAAATCATTTTTCTTTGATCGAGACACTGTGTTTGATAACGTGCGAAATAAAAAGAACCCTTTTTTTGAATGGTATATATATATATATATATATATTGAAAGGGAAAAATACGGAGAGATAGAATCAGTTACGTTCTTCTCAGGTTTCCACAATTATCCCACGTATCATGTTTATAATGGCATTAACACATAGTGTAACAACGCTTTCTAGACCTACAATCTCACTATTTTTTTTTTTTTTTTTTGGGTCGGTTGCTATCTAGCAAATCGTTGACAGCGCGCTTTGTATGACCCTAATTTTGTATCACATCAACGCAGTGTTAAATACGCGGGTTTTTTTTAATACATGAAATAAGCGCAGTTTTTATTTGTCATTTGAATAAAGGTTATTATAAAAATTAGAGAAGACATTCATATACCCAATTATAGAGTTTGATATTGTGATAGAAGAAGACGCGTGTATATAGCAAGACTATCATATGCCAGTCAATGTCAGTGTTCAAAAAGAAATGACATGCTGTTGCACATTTATCATCCTACTACTAAACTGCTCTTTTGAAAAAGGGTCTTTAAATGATAGAAGAAAGGAGCTCACGTGACCAAAGGATGTGTATGTGTGTCTGTGCTTTCTTACATGTGAAAGTGAAGATACTCGTTGTGATCACCCCGATTTAGCTGAAATTCACGACACGATTATAAATATTTTCAAGTACTTTTAAAGTGAACAAAAAAAAAAAAAAAAAAAAGATATTCAAGGTGATTATCAGAGGAAATTAAAATTGATAGCTTGTTGAATTATAATCTCTATTTGTCTATCACATGCAAATAAGTGTCCTGTTTAATAGGCAGACTTTTGTTCGACTCGTGTAGCGTTAATTTTTTTTTTCTAAGCCAATCAGTATTTCAACTGTTTCATCATCATGTTAAATCAGGTTTTTCGATATATAAATAATGAATGATACAATTATTTTCCTTTTCTTCTTTTTTTTTTTTTGTATTGTTAAAATAAAAATAATTATAAAATGGCCAGACATCATCATCACCAACATCAACATGGTATGTATTAATTTACTTGCGGGATATATTATCTGTTTTCGATAAGGAAACCACGTTTATTCACATTTTTGCGGCTAAACGTTCAATATTATAATAAACCCCCATTGATTTTTTTATTTTATTTTCTTTTCTTTAATTCTTTTTTTTTATTATTATTATGGAAGGTCACGAAAACCAAAAGCATAGCGAAGAACGTAAAGTAGAGCAACAAGCACAAGAAGTAGAACAAATTGTGTTGGAAGAGGAAGTTTTATCTGATACAACCACAGTTGAAACAACAAGTGAACAACAAGAAATTGTTCAAGATAATAAATCAGGAAATAAGTTTGTCTCACGTGTTACTTCAATTCCTATTGTTCAAGATGGTGTTTCAACCGTCCAAGCAATCGCTAACAAGACAAGTCTTGGTAGATTTGCTCTCTTAACAGCTAACTCCACTTATTTCACCGTCAGTAAATACACCAACAGTCAACCTAAATATGTTCAATCCTATTATGAAAGCTACATTCAACCTCACGTCGAAAAGGCCGATGCTCTTGGATGTCGCTCTTTAGATTTAATCCAAAACAAATTTCCCGTCGTTAACCAATCCACTTCAGAGATCGTTAGAGCTGTTACTACTCCCTCTTATCAAATCGTCGATGGCGTCAAGGTTAAAATCGATAGCTCTATTACACAACCCGCCAACCAGGTTGCCAAGGAAGCCAATAAGAGATTTGGAAGTGTTGTAGATAATGTCGAGGCAGTCATCCAACGTTATCTTCCTGCAGAAGAAAAGACCAGCTCTGATGCACGTGAAATTAACCAAGCAGTACGTGCTTACTACGTTTTGAATGATGCTACTCTTCGTTTAAGTCAAAGAGTGACTGAACAAGTCAAGACTTCTGCAGCACAAATTCCTCGTACTCGTGGCGATATTGCTCGTATTACCGAAACATCGGCATTAGTTCAAAAGACCACAGCCAATATTCAACTTCTTCAAGAGACTGTTGTTCAATCAATCACATTGTACGCACAACAAGCTCATCAACGTCTTCCTCCTGCTGTAACTGAGCGTATCCAAACACTCCATGCTAGTACCAATGAAAGATTACAAGGTTTGACCCAACAAGTATCTACCCAGCTTTTGCAAGTGATTGATTTTGTCAAGGTACAATCGGGTGAGACTCCTGAATGGCTCAAGACCCGTGTTTCTTCTCTTGTTGAGATTGCTAATAAGCAAGTCGAATTAGTTCGTGTTCAATATGCACGTGAAGATATTACCTCCTTGGATAAGGCAAAGAATGTTGCTCAAGCTCTTCAATCACAAGTTTTGCCCGTACTTCAGTTAGTACAAGCTCAATTGAATCATTATTCGGAAGTTGCACGTCAAAGAGCTTCTTCTGATTTGAAGCTTCCTTTAGAGTATCTTGGTTTGGCTCACGTTCCCAAGTTGGCTTCTGCTTAATAAATACACACACATTTATTATATAAAAAAAAAAAAAAAAAAGAGAGAGAAAAGTTTAAGCTTTTCTTTTTTTTTTTTTTTTTTGTTTCAATAATCTCTCCTACCATATTCACTCTCTTTCACACACTTTTTTTTTTTTTTTTTTTTTTTTTTTCTTTTCATTTATAATTATTCATTCTATTTATTTATCATCATATCCATCATATTAAACCCTTTTTTATATCTTACAAAATAAAACAACGAAAAACCCATTTAAAAAAACGAAAAAACGAGCTTGTTATTTTTAGTTGCTTTCCCCCACTGTTTCAATGTCAGTTGAGTGACGTAGACTGTAATTGTCTGGGGGAGAAACTGCGATTTGTTCGGGGGCCTATCGCTAAAAAAAAAAAAAAAGAAAAAGGCACACTCTTCAAATTTTGTCTTTGTCTTTTTAACTTTACCCTTAATTTAGCAATGTTGTTCGCTGTCTCTCGCATTGCCCGTCCTACTGCTGCTCCCGTTAGGTAACAAAAGAAAAAAAACAGGCAATGACTTTGAGAACAAAAAAAAGAATTCAACAATTTTTTTTTTTTTTAATTAATATAGCAAGGCTATCCAAGCCCGTAACATGGCTACCTTGAAAGAAAGTAAATATCTATGCGACACACATAATTCATACACTGTCACTGACACGCTTTTTTTTTTTTAAAAAAAAAAAATTAGTTCAACAACGTTTGAAGTCTGTTCAAAACATTGAAAAGATTACCAAGTCCATGAAGATGATTGCCTCCACCAAGGTTGCCAAGGCTCAACGTGGTATGGAAGCCGCTCGTGTTTTCGGTAGCGCCTCTAAGAGTAAAGTATACCAAGAGAGAATGAGAGAGAGAGAGAGTACAAGAGTGCGGGGAGAGAGTGAGAGAGAGTGAAAGAAGGGATTGGTGTAATTAGAATGATTCTAATGCTCTTTTTTGTTATTACTAGCTCTTTTCACCAGTGCTGAAACTAAGGCCGGTGCTGACGATAAGGTTCTCCTTGTTGCCTCTTCTTCCGATCGTGGTCTCTGTGGTGGTATTCACTCCAGTGTCAGTAAGGCTACCCGTAGAGCTATCATTGAGAAGCCCGAAGCTGAACTTGTCATTCTCGGTGATAAGTCCAAGGCCCAATTGAGTCGTGCTGTCCGTAAGAACATTGCCATCTCTTTCAACCAAATTGGTAAGGATATGCCCTCTTTCGAGGAAGCTGCTTCCATTGTTGATACTATCAAGGCCAACGGTATCGAGTTCGACACTGCCAACATTGTCTACAACAGATTCATCTCTGTCGTTTCTTACGAAGCCGATATCATCCCTGCTTACTCTGAAGCCACCTTCAAGGCTTCTCCCAACTTTGCCATGTACGAAATCGAGGATGATGTTCTTGCCAACCTCCAAGAATTCTCTTTCGCCAACGGTCTCTACTGGGCTATGGTCGAAGGTCATGCCGCTGAGATGTGCTCCAAGCGTGCTGCTATGGAGAACGCCACTAAGAATGCTGGTGAGATGATTGGTAAATTGACCATGACCTATAACCGTGGTCGTCAAGCCGTTATTACCAACGAATTGAGTAAGTCTTTCTTGTATTTAAAATATGTTTAATTATAGGCACTAATTCTTTTTTTCTTTCTCATAGTTGATATTATTACTGGTGCTTCTGCTCTTTAAACAACATAAAATAAATTAATGTTAGTTTTTCTTAGCACGTTATATACTTTTTTACGAAAAAAAAAAAATTTAAAAAAAGGAGATTCATTATAAAAATCCTTTCTGTTTGTAACAATTTAAAATAAAAAAAAAATTATACACTTTACAACAATCATGTATCCCCCCTGCCATGAGCTGGTGTCAATTCATTTGCCAGCTTTTAAAAAACATGGTATCCTTGACAGTCACTCAAGCTTCAATGCAATTAACGTGCCATTACTGCTTAGTTGATCCCTCACACCATGAGACAAAAAAGATTCTTCCGATAGGTCATATGGCTGTGCAAAAAAAAAAAAAAAAAAAAAAAAAAGTGGTACAATAAAGGGTAAATGAATATGTAATGACAGCATGTGTTACAGCATCGATACAATGGTCATATAGTGGAGAATGCATATAAATAAATGCATAATTGATAAATATCAGTGTTTGTCACACAGGTCATCTTTAATCAAAAGTTGGGTATTTGGGAACTTAAAATATAAATGGGACCAGTCTACAGGAAAAAGAAGAAGAAAAAAAAATCAATACAGTGCCATCCCCCATCTATCCTCGAAATAAGTCATTACCTGTAAGATTCGTTCATATATTGTTGATAATCTACACCAAAACGATCCAACATCATTTGTTCTTCTGCCAAAATACGGAGAATATAAGCATAAGTCATCAAGAGTGTGATCATCAAGAATGAAATCCAGTTGTCAGAGACAAGCCCGAACCCTATCCAAGCTAATAAAAATGCAAGGTAACCGGGATGGCGGATGGTCTTGTAAGGACCATCCGTACAAATGTAATGATCGTCTGTGGTTGCCATGGTGCGTAAATAGAAGGGATTGACAAACGTTGTCCAACGAAGTAACAAAAGTCCAACAACAATACAAGATAAACCAATATAAGTCATAACTAAGGGCATCACAAGAGGAATGAAGAGTGACAACACTGGAGCAATTACAAGTGACAAGAACCACATGATGAGTAAAAGTCGAGTTGTTCCTCGGTCATCAGCAGCCGTTTGTAGAGTAGTGGCTGTACGTGAAGACTCGTAACGATATTCCAAGTAGAACAAGACCGCAATCAAGGCATAACTAGTCAAAAATATCAACATTTTTTTTTTCAGAAATAACAAAGAGAAGTTACTTTCTTTTTCTTTTTATTTTTGGAGTGGCAGCTATTAAGAGCCAGTCTATGTGCACCCCCTGCCTCGGTGAAATGCTACGCATCATAGCTTTACTGTGAATCTGTATACGCATTCGTTATCACAATAACTCATGTATGAAGCATAAGGGAGTTAAACAACTTTAATTTCGAGAGGCACACACGAGAGAGAGAGATTAAAAGTACGTTGATGAGCGGCGGTGAAAACCTTTACGATAGCAATGCCCTGGATGTGCTCTCTCTCTCTCTCTCTTTCTTTCCATTTTTGTATGGTTTTAAAAACAAATAGTTATATATGACTATTTTTCTCTAATAATAAACAGTCGTAACATATTCTGCAAATAAAAATGCCCCACCTTCTTTGTCTTGACGGACGTGCCTGAATTGCTATAAATCTTAGCCCCGGAATCTCATTGTAAGGGGTACAGCGGCTCCACCCCCAAAGTTCGTTTTCCAATTTCATAAATTCGCTTTTGTCGCAGCCCAAAGTTCGCTTCTTGATTGGTCAAAGTTCGTTTTTTGTAAATCACCCAAATTCGCTTTGGTGGCACCCAAAGTTCGTTTTCACGTCAGAAGAGTTCGCTTTTAAAAATTACAGGATTATGAGATAATGTTATGAGAGATAATGTTATGAGAGATAATGTTATGAGAAAAAAAAAATGTTATAAGAAAAAAAAAATGTTATGAGGAAAAAAAAATGTTATGAGAAAAAAAAAATGTTATGAGAAAATGTTATGAGAAAATGTTATGAGAAAAAAAAATGTTATGAGAAAATGTTATGAGAAAAAAAAATGTTATGAGATAATGTTATGAGATAATATGTTGTGACTTTTTTTTTCATAACATTTTTTTTTCTCATAACATTTTCTCATAACATTTTCTCATAACATTTTCTCATAACATTTTTTTTTCCTCATAACATTTTTTTTTTCTCATAACATTTTTTCATAACATTTTTTTTTCTCATAACATTTTCTCATAACATTTTTTTTTCTCATAACATTTTCTCATAACATTTTTTTTTCTCATAACATTTTCTCATTACATTTTCTCATAACATTTTTTTTTCCTCATAACATTTTTTTTTTCTCATAACATTATCTCTCATAACATTATCTCTCATAACATTATCTCTCATAACATTATCTCTCATAACATTATCTCTCATAACATTATCTCTCATAACATTATCTCATAATCCTGTAATTTTTAAAAGCGAACTCTTCTGACGTGAAAACGAACTTTGGGTGCCACCAAAGCGAATTTGGGTGATTTACAAAAAACGAACTTTGACCAATCAAGAAGCGAACTTTGGGCTGCGACAAAAGCGAATTTATGAAATTGGAAAACGAACTTTGGGGGTGGAGCCGCTGTATAACGTACCTCCAGGCTTAAAAGTTAAATTCTTTTTGTGCCCTAAAAAAAACTACGTGCGCGGAGTGCATTCTTGGTTTTTGCATTGTACGGGTTGCTCGCTCTTTGCTTTCGTCATAAGATCAATATTTGAAAAGTCTTTACAATCATGACTACTCGTGATACATCACCATACTATTGGCACCTCTATTTACGTGGCTTGATGCACAATCAAACGGCTGTAAAAACTGAAGCATATCAATGGATCTCTTTTATGTTTCGCTTGATAAGTAAGAATCGCGTAAGTGAAAAATCAACAATCAAATAAAAGAACTCATATAGCGATTGTCGTGAAAGGCATAATCGATTTAAAAAGAATAAAGGAGTGGCTGTTTTACTTGTTTGAACTTCTCTTTCCTGAAGATTAAAACCATCTTAACTAGCTCTTCTGTGGTCATAATTCATACAGATATAATTGTAAGGCTCATGAGTTTAAGGCGTTAAATGATAGGAGATAGGCAGCGAGGTAAAGTCAAAACTACACTTACGGAATAAGGTGGCTTTCTTTTTACAATTGCATAGATTTTATTAGATTCTAGAATTCATATCTTCACATTGAACTTTATGCTGTCGAATCCATCACTTACTAGACAAGCTAACCCAACTTTTCGCGTCTAAACTCCCATGTTCAGTATTTATGGGAGTGCCTCATTTTGTAAAACAGCTGCCATACCTTTCTCTTTCCTATTTCTTTACTTTAAACTGAAACCATCGTGTCTTTCTAACTACAGTCCAATACGTGTGCCAATGGAGTCTCAGGGACAATGCATTTTTTCTCGTGATCATTGGGGAAATCATTAAATCTCAGTTAAGGAGACCCTTCCATGACGATGATTTGTCCAGTCACATGGCTTGGTTTACAAAGTGCGCAATATAATTTGGAACTCACACTCAAATTGCTGCTGTGTTATCCCATTTCCACAAACACATACAAAAAAGCTATTATAGAAAGTATTCCTATTATTTTTTTACAATCTAATTAGTGAGACCCATTTAGACACTGGAAGTAAAAAAAAAAAACAATGGACTCTCCCGACGTATCCAGTAAGAGCACGCTTTTAATGTTCTTGAAACAAAATAGTATAACCATGCCATTGTCTAATGGATGCTTCTTCTTTTTCTCTTTCCTTCAATAGGCCCTCAATTTAAAGAACAAGGTAAAATCTTCCATGAGTCAAGAAAAACGTGTTCAGGCAACTAATAGCCCTTTTTTTTTATAATAAGCCTATCAACATGACTCGAGGTTTCGTAAATATGTTCAACTTGTAGAAAAAAACCTGCAATCCTTTGATGCTGTAAACGAATGGGCCGATATCATTTCTTTTCTCGGCAGACTATTAAAAGTAACAACAGCTATCAATATTAAAAGAGGGAGAATGGGGGAGAGGGGGGTCATTATCATATCAGGTTACTCATTTATCTATAAAAGTCCTTTCAAGCATATCCGCAATTTCCTATTATACCTCGTAAACAGCTAGTCGCCAAGAGATTAGCTCAATGTTTAAATCCAGGTTTCCCCGCTGGTGTACACCAGAAAACCTTGGAGGTTTATGCTTTTATCCTCAAAACCATTGGTGTAAGTCGCTACTCTATGTATATATATTTGTATCAGCTTACAAACTTTTATATAGTCGGATCAACTCGCTGACGATTTAGCATTATGGTCCACCGGTTTATTTCCATTCGTGCAATACGCTGCTACACACGTCAAGGTACAACAGAAAGAACAGATAGGCTTTGCATGTTACTCACAATTTTTTTTTTTTTTTTATGGTTTAGCCACAATTAATTGCCATCTTTGAAACATATTATTTCCCGTTGCGGGGTAAACTTAGACCTGCCATGCGAGGATTGATTATTGCATTATTACCAGCATTAGAGGAAGAAGGAAGCGAGTATTTTGATAAAGTAAGTCAAAAGTGCAGGATACAACACAAGGAAGAGATAGAGAGAGACTAAAGAAAAGTGTACAAACTAAATAGGTTGTGATATTACTGGAGAATTTATCAGAAACTGTGGAGCTACCATTTTTCTATTCATGCATGTGGTTAGTGATGATCAGCAACCCGAGTCTTCGACCACCAGCTTTAAATTATCTCTTACGAAAACTTCCCAAGATTACAGACCGAGAAGCGGTGGCAGTTGTATTGGGAGTGAAAGAGAATGTGAGTTTGATGGTGAGAGCGTTTGCCAGTACATTAAGCGATCAGCAACTATTAGTGCAACGAGGTATGCTGGAATTGCTAGTACAGAACTTTATGTTGAAGAGCCGAATGATATCGCATGAGGATTTGGTGATTTTGATGCGATCTGCTTTGGGCATTGTGCTTCGAAAGGATATGTCGTTAAACCGAAGATTATATGCCTGGTTATTGGGAAGTGAAGGCAGTTCCCAAGTTCAGTTGACTTATTTTATGACCTTTGCAGAAAAGGCAGCAACACAGGCCATGCGAGGTATGTTGCAGGAACAGCATGTAGAGGCGGCAGTACAACAGAAGCCCTACAAGATTTTGATCTCGTTGATGGATAAATGGGAATTGGGACAACCGATTGTAAATAATATCTTTATCGATTCCCTCACCAGCCTCAAATTAAAATCCAATCCCGAAATCACCCAAACCGCCAACATGTGGATGGATATGATGGAACCTTACTTGATTTGTTTGAAACTATTTGAAATGATTGATACATCTTTTCCTGCCACTGCTGCTGGAAAAGGCAATCACGAAAAGAATTTGGAGAATATGAAACTGATTGAATTTACTTTAAAGTCATTTCAACTCTCGGACGAAGAGATCAAGCATGTGCATTTTCCCTTGATTTTAGCTACCCTTTCTAAAAAACTAAAGGATGCATTAAAGAGCCCAACATTTATTGAGATTTTACCTCAAGTCAACCAATGTATTTCCATTATCTTGAACCTGTTGGGACAATTACCAGCATCTGTCTATGTGGATCGACCTGTGACAGAAGATGATAAACAGCATTTCAAACAGGGCACGAATGTACTAGATCATGCACGGGCTTTTTATGGTTATCAACAACCATCGATTGACCAAGAAGAGGAGGAAGAAAATCTAGAGAATGTGGAAGGCGGGGATCTTTCATCTTCAACTCATATCAAAAAGAATCAACCCACAGCTTTACCTCAACGTGGACCCGAATTCGAACCTTTACGTGGACAGATTCTTGTGAAGGAAGTGGCGGATAATCTGGCTGATTTCCTGATTGATTTTTCCAACAGTTATATTGTGCTTGCCGAGAATCCTGTGACAGGTGTGGATGTGGGAGAAGAGGGGAAACGACTAAAGCATATCGAACATCATTTAGAGCGTGTCTTATTAGGCACATGCACAGCCATCACAACCCTTGCCAATCATGCAGATAGCTCACTTCAGTTGAAACAGCAAGACCAGTTTACTCACGTCCTATTGAAATGCTGTCAACAAGTGCATGTATTTGGTGTTGTAGATGCGGGTCTATCTACATTAACCAGCCTTGTCAAAAAGAAACGATTTGTACAGTCGTCTGTTTTAAAACATGTCGTACAGGTCAAGAGTGTGACGGATCGATTGTGGGCATTCTTATCGCCTTCCATGCAGTTACTTCATATGCGTACGGTTGAGTTATTATGGTTACTGATCGAAGCCTCTTTACCACACCAGATTGAAACGATCGTATCCAACTATTTAATCCGTCAAGACGATGACGCAGAACGATTAGCGAGTTATGAGAAATTTGGCATTGTTTGGGAACTATCTGAAAATATGCCGGATGCAAGTATTGTGTTCTCAAGACCCATGTTTCTCATGCTGGATTTGTTAAGAGAAGGCACATCACCGTTAGACAGACGATCTGGTGAGACATGGATTCGATGTCATCTCAAGAGTTACGTACGTTTATTGGAGCCTTTCATGATGTCCATGTTGGATAAGCAGATTATGCGACGTTCAGAACACTACAAGGTGGATTGGAAACATCAGACATTTTTAAAAAAGAAGACAGAAGAAAAGGTGACGGAGATTCCATATTTTGTTTATGTAAGATCGTTTGATACGGGTGTGATTGATTACATGTTTACGACCTTGAATACATTGATTACCTTTGGTGGATTGAATGTGCTCAAGACATGCAAGAATCATCAGGTGGATAGTGAAGGTCCGATTTCAAAGGCAGCTCAAGTATCTTTAGGACAGGACATGACAAAATCAATGTCATTTTTGGATCTTTTGGTCTCTATATCAATCAGGTAAATAAAAAAATAGATAATAAAAACTACTAACCAAACAAAAAGAAAACAAACAACTTAAACTTTCATATTATATATATAAAAAAAGATATTTAGAAACTGAGCCTACAGAGAAGCTAACGAAAACACTGACGAAGCCCGTACGCAGTATTCAACTGCATGCAGCCGACTTGCTGTATTTGATCATTTCTAAATTGGACTATGTCAATATGAAACTAATTCAACATATTCAGACCAGCGTGATCAACAAACTCTTGTTTTGTATTAGCACACGCAATCTGGATTTACAGCAAAAGCTTTTACACTTGCTACATGCGTCGTTGGCCATCACCTGTGCTAGTACACAACCCGAGGTGGCAGGACATCAAAAGAAAGGATCTGTCGATAGTATCTCTTCTGCAACAAGCCTGAATGAAGCGATTTCATTGATTCAGACATCAACTGATTTATTTGTAAAATGTGTCACGGATGCACTGACATTGTCAAGTAACCGACCTATGCTGCAGCACTGGATGGATTTTGTATTAGCCACTTTACCCTATGTCAAGAACGGATTTCGGTTTATTTTGGTACCCATTTTAATGTGTGTATGCAACCAAATTAGTTGGCGTTGTGATACCATGGATATTATGATTCATGAGAATCCAGCCCATGCCTCAGCATCCAATGCAGACAAAGAATTACTGGTGCTTTTGATGGGACTTGAAAAAATTGTGATGTTTTGTTTGACGGAAAGGGCCTTAAACGATGATTGGTTTACGAATTTAAAGTCTCCCGAAATAGCCATCCCTCGCATCCCTGAGAATTCTGCACTCGTGGGCTTGGCACAAGTGGTCCTTCAGGACGAAAACAAGGATAAGCCAAGGGATACCATCATGTTTCATTTACCAATCATTTTGCACATCCTGCTCAATGTCTGGCACGTATTTAGAAGACCTCAATGGGACGAAAAGACAAGTCAGGCTATGGGAGATGCCAAGGTCGATGCCGTCTTGCAAAGCTTTTCGTATGCTGCGGATCAAACGAAAAGTAGACTAGAATCGTTTTTCGAAAAACTTTTCAAGTATTCGAATGTGGACTTTGTTGAAGGTTTGACAGAAATCTTTTTCTTGGAAAACCCCACTGCTTTAGAGTTTGATCAGGATCAATATCAGTACATTGCCATGGATATCTTGTCCAACACACCAACCAGTACACCGCAACACATTATTACTACTCTACTGGATAGCATTCGACAACGGACGCCCAATACTTATCAAAGTCGACGACGAAAGATATTGAGAGTAGGCAAATTGTAAGACAAAAAATTTTTTTAATTATTATTTGTTATTCTCTCTTAACTCATAAAAAAAAAAAATGGTAGGACGGATACTTCTATATTAAGATTCGCCGAAATTTATTGCGGATATATCAAGAATCCTGAATCGATTGTGTTACTCTGGCCAATGATCCATTCATTTTCCAAGGACTATTTATCGCAGGCGAATGCGTACAAGATGTTCCTACCCGGTCTGATGCGATTCTTGACGGTTTCATTAGAAGCGCTGACGAAATCCAATGGGTATGAACAAGACCGCCGTATTCGCAAGGACGCGCAAGAGTTGTATCAACGGTGTATTGATTATTGTATTTTGATTGCTGGTAAATCATTTGATCAAAGTTTATGGATGCGTAGCCGCACCACATTGTATGATGAAAGTAGCCAAGGTGGAGACGACAACTCTTCCATTCACACGGTGGACTCGTTAAATAATGATTCGAATACCACGACCACAGGAGGGGGTGATGCCATGACGCGTAATGTTTCCATCAGTAACGTGTCCGAGATGGAAAAAAAGGCTAGTTGGAAATCAAGAGAGGATATTATGATCAATCAAGTCAATCAATACCTTGCTCATCAAGTGATTCCACGACTTCGACAACTGGTGGGCGATAACGATAAAATCAACTCGCTGTTGAACAATTTAGTCTATTATGTGATTGGTCCCTGTCTCAAGTCTAAAGTGTATGTATAAGGATCTCTATTTATAACTAGAAAATTAGGATGATTGACATGCATATGTATATTATATACAAAAAAAGAAAAAATCCCATTATTTTAGATCAACTGTGTGAGATGGCTCATATGCCATTTACGTACAAGACATGGAGAAAGGAAATTTGGGAAGTGTTTATTGACAACAGGTTCTTTTACATGAACGCCTCAACGAGTAAGAAATGGGTGAAAGTGATTGGGACCGCATTTTCGATTGAAAAGGAAAGAATGACCGAGTTAACGGCACGTATCATGACATCACCTTCCAATACGTTCTTTTCCAACAAGGATCAAGAGACATTAAACCGTAGTTTAAACTTGCGTCGACTTTCGTTTGTGTTATTTGCAGGCACCTGCGATCAATATGTGCCTCAATTACCCGTCATTCAAGAGAAAATTGTCGAGTTGCTAAAATTAGATCATGGAGAAATGGTGCATACGGAGATTTTTCTTTGTCTTCGTATCATCTTAATGCGCTTCTCTCAAAAGCATCTCATGAATTTCTGGCCTGTCCTCATTACCGAGCTGGTTCGTATTTTGGAAACCAAGTAAATCATCATGTCTATTTACCGTCTCTTCTTCTTATGTAGATGCGATTGTTTAATTCGTTTGTATATAATGATTTGCAAGATAGGCCTGAAGAAGCGCAAATTGCATTAGCTGGGTGTAAATTCTTAGATCTGTTGTGTACCCTTGAACTTGATGCGTTCCAGATGTAACTTAGAATGGATTGTGGCAAACACATCACATGTATATTAACAATGCTTCTTTTTTTATGTATTAGATATCAATGGATCTTTATCCGAGATACTGTGGAAACGATGATTAAGCCGCAGACGGAAGGACCTGTACCGATTATGGAATTACTAGACAAGAAATTGAGCACAAGCCCCATGGTAAGTTACATTTTTACAAAAAGAGAGAGAGAGAGAGAGTGTGTGTGTGTGTGTGTGTGTGTGAAGAGGTCTGGATTCTTATGATAATAAAATTCACTCATATTTTATAAAACCGAAAAAAAAAACAAAAAGGATAATGTGTTTGATTTCTCGTTGACAGACTCGATGCAACCCTCTTTAGGCTCCTTAAAACGACCGATGTTGACGATGCGCACGATTGCATCGATTCGTCAGCTTTCGTTTTTTGTTGAACATGTTGGATTATACGTCTATCAATCGTCATTCACCTTGTCAAAGCCAGATTTACCGTTTATAGAAAGCCTGTTACAGAACGACTTGATCAAAGAGGATGATGGTACGACCATAGTCAATGAATAATACCATGATGTCATGATGATAGATTTTGTTTCATTTTATTATATATATATTTTTTTTCATAAAAAGCGCTCTAGTCGGGGACAAGTTTTCTTTTATTTTTTTATTACTATTTTATCACTACCCTTTTGAATATTTTAGTAAGATGCCAGCAGTTGTTGGTTTTGCATGGGCAGCATTTGCCATTGGGGTCATGGTAAGTTTCCATTGCAACCAAAGAGGGGGGCATAATAAATAAAAGATAACTAATTATAGACAACAATAAGCTGTTGTCCTTTTTTAGTATAGGGTTTACACGGTATTACCAAAGTAAACGAGACTCAGAGCTGTCGGCCACGATTGTTACTATGGTGGCATTGACATTTATTTTTGCAACGGTGGCATTATTACCGATTGATGTATTTTTGGTTTCAAGCACGGTAGACACGCATACGGGATTAAAGAAATTATGGGCCGATAGTGACACAATTTACTGGATGACATTTACAGTTCAGATCATGTATTATAGTGCGTCCTACATCATTATTATGATTCTTGTTTTTATTGACATTTATTATGTGCATGTGTAGTTTTGTATGGAGCTATTATTACTTTTGGATTTTTCGTGATTCCGTATGCTTATTTTTATCATCGTGAAGAAGGACCGAATAGACGCAATGCAGCCTTCAAATATAGTTTGGTGTTTGTAGGCTTAAATGTCATTTTGTTTTTATTTGGCTTGTTTTTAAAGCCCAATATTTTACCGCCTCATATTGATCTAGAATGGTTCCGCAATCTATTGATTGAAAGCAGTAAGTTTTTTCCGGGAAAGATTAGATTGTGTGTGTGTGTGTGTGTGTTACTGATGGAGTATAATGAAATTGATAGATGGAGCCAAGGCCACCTGGTTCGTGGTGGGTTGTTTATTTCTTCCCGGAATGGCAGTTTTCATTGTTTACACCGTAAAGCATGCTTCTTTATTATTATTATTATTATTATGATTGTGGTGGTGTTTAACACGCTTATTTTAGGCACCGGGATTATCTATCTTGGCGTTTGCTCTGATTAAGGGCAAGTCAAGATTAGATGTGGAAGACCATGATGTCCATGAAAGATTGGCTTTGGTACGAGAAGGCCAGGAAGTTATTCAGCACAAATATTCTGGGTCGGATGAAGCACTGAATGCACATGATTATCGTACATTAGAAAATCTGAATGATGAAGAAAGGTAAAAGAATTAAGGTTTTCTTTTGTTTATATTTAGTGTGGGTAATTTTTAATAAACAACAAAAAAATAAATTATATAGAATCTTGCTGCGCCGTTTAAATGGCATCGAACAGGACAGGACAGACTTTGTGCAAAAAGTAATTCGAGTTTTTAAACCATTTCAGGTAAGAAAAAGGCTTAGACTTATATTTGATGGTGTGACAAAAGGAATACTCATGGGTCTTTTTCATTGTATCTATTCTGTGTACAGGTTATCATCGGTCTTTTATTGATGTCGCTGAGTCTATTATTGGCTATCACCATGTTAATGAGCATGTAAGTTATTATTGTCATGCATGCATTTCGTTTTTACTAATCACAAGAATATATTTTAGTATTGACAAATTGTCATTCTCTGTATGTGGTCGTAAATGTGGCTACATCATCAGTCAATCTCGATTATTCAATCCTGTTAACTTTATGTTTGTTCATCTACAAAAGGTACAACCCAAATAGCAAGTAAAATAACAACAACAAATACTAATAGAGAGATGTTTTAGTTATTCCCGCTTGATTACATGATGATGGTTGGTATTGCTATCTACTTTTTTTTGGCTACGATGGCGGGTATAATTCAAATTGGAGTTCGGTTCTTATGGGTCACGCTGTATCGTATTAAAAAGAGATCCACAGCACCTCAAGGACTGTTATTCTCTTGCATTTTACTAATTTTTGGAGTGTTGGCCTTTAACTATGCAATTACATCAGTGGTGGCACCGGGCTATGCACATTTTGGAAGTCAAGTTTATGTAAGTTGATTTCATTGTTGTTTATTATTAACTAACACACACACAAAAAATTTTTTTTTCTTAGTGTAATCATACGGAAGGAGGAAGAAGAGATTGTACGACTGAAGTTGACAAGATTTTCCCGTGCGATGTATATGCACCACTTGGTAAGAATAACAATTATTTATATAATATGAAATGCAACCACGTATCTAAAAAGAAAAGGAAACGATAGAAATTTGCACTCCAACCGTGTCTTCCACATTGATCGACCGCATGACATTAAACACACCAGTGTTTGGCTATTTATTTTATTACGCTCAGTGGGCATTTTTAGTATCATTTACATTTGGATTTCTAATTTCATTATTTAAATCACCCACATATGAATCACAAGACCCCGAACGGGCCTTATTGGACAATCATTGATTGGATGCATTAAAATAAAAATAAACAAGCTCAAGCACGTTATCTTTTATAGCTATTTCTCCTATTAAGAGAATTTATACTTGCCAACTTCTGGAGGGGAAAACAAGAGAGAGAGAGAGAGGGCTCGTGCTCACTATTTTTTTTTTTTTTTTTTTTTTTTTTGGATTTCGTGCAGCACACGCGGTGGCCTGAGAGTTCTTCAAAGAAAAGCCAACGTTGATTCTCGTACTTTTGCCCTAAAAAGGCAATTGATAAAAATAAGAGACAAGGAGGAACGGCAAAGAAAGGAAATGATTTAGTGTCAATTGTCGATCACTTACTTAATTAGCAAGCCATAACGAGACCCCTTTTCTTCTCTTTATCAAAACAACAAATAAAATTATTTTCGGAACCACCAATCCGAGTGAAGCAAAGGGGGTGATGATTTCAAGGAGTGATGCAGTCAACATATAAAAAGGACCTAAAATCGGAATTTGGCTATGTTTAATAATCATCTCTCTTTTCTTTCTTTAACCTTTTTTCTTATACATATACTTAACTTTTTACTGTCGTTTTTTATCATTCTACCTAAAATGTACTCTCCAACCAGCTACAATTCTTTCTATCAACAACCTATGAATTATTACCCAGAGACAGATAACAGACGTATGAGTTACAGTGATTATCTTTCATCCTCATCTTCCTCAAGTCAAGGATCTTACTCGGATTACGAAAGTTCACCCTTGACTGGTACCGAAGAATATTATCCTGTTGTTGCTGGCCAACCTAAATTCTATTATCAACAACAAGTCTACCCATTTGTACAACAACAAAATGAACAGCCTGGTGCTACTCCAATGGGATATTATCCATCTTATGACTGTCTTATTGATCATTTAATGTTACCTGCCGTTGCATCACCACCACCACCATCATCTGCACCCGCAGCAGCACTAATCATGAAAGCCGAGACATCTGGAAAACAAAGAATCCATCACTCACGTGCAAAGCGTAGTCCCACTTCAAGTAAGAATCAAGATGACAAGAATTTCCCTTGTCACCATGACGACTGTGGCAAAGTCTTTAAGCGATCCGAACATTTAAAGCGTCATGTGAGATCCATCCATACCCGAGAAAAACGTAAGAGATTTAAATATATATGTTAACATTTTTAGAAACTTGACTAACATTCTGCATTTTAGCTTATCAATGCCCTTATGAGCAATGCGGTAAACGTTTCTCTCGATCAGACAACTTATCACAACATATTCGTATTCACCGTACAACCAAAGATCGTTGTCCCAATGCTAGTAGAAAGGAAAAATTGTCACTTTAAAAAAAAAAGCTGTTGCACCCCCTCATCTCTCAACATCCCACCCCTTGATTTTTTGTTTATACATCCCATACTCCCCTTGTTTATATTCTTCTTCTTTTTTTTTCACTACATACTTTTTTTTTTCCTTCTTTCTCATTGATTGATTTTGCGTGCAAGATCATATATACACACATACATTGCAAACAAAAAAAAAAGAAATAAAAAAAAAAATTCCCATGGTAACAGAAAGCTGAGTGAAAATGACAAGTTTTTTTTTTTTTTTTTGAAGGCTCGTGCACCATAGAAAGACATTGTATCACGTTACTTGAACCCATGATCAAATTACCGGATAACAAGTTTGATTGGTAAAGAGTTGCTCCGAGGTGGAATAAAAAAAAAGAGAGGTCCTTGACAAGTAGTGTAACCCAAGGCACCCGGAGCACCTGGAATCAGGTAAACCGTCCTCTATTTTTTAAAGGGAAAGGTAGTTTAGGGTTATAACTATCTGTGCACGTACTAGAATCTATTTCGTAAACCAATAATATTATATGTGTGTATATACAAAAAAAAAAAAAAAAAAAAATTTGAACCCACCCCCTTTTCCCTCCGACGCCCCCCCTCCCCTTGTGAGCTGGAAAATAAACAGACAAAAAAAACTTAAAAGGATAGTTGTTTCCCTTCTTTTCTCTTTTCTTCCTCTTTAGTTCTCTCTTTTCCCCTTTTTCCTTTCTTTCAACCCTGTTTAAATAGTATGGAATCAATGCACATGTATCAAGAGCCGTATCATCATCATACCGCGGATCAAATGTACTACAGCACCGATGAACATCAATTACATCAACAACAACATTACTTACAAATGCAACAGCAAAATGAACTAGAACGTATCCGATTAGTTCAACAACAAGCTGCCTTTCAACAGCAAAGAGCATTACTACATCAACAAAGTAATAAAGTATATCAATCTCTTTTTTTTTTTTTCTTATTTAATTGTTTAAAACATCTTATTAACAATGCATAATCATAGTGATGTATTATGAGCAGCAACAGCAACAGTATGATCATCACCATCATCATCAGCAGCATCACCACCAGCAACAGCAGCAGTATGAGCATGACGCCTTTGATCTTTTAAATGGTGCTACTCATGGTGAAGCACCTTTGTCACCCTCCAGGTAATACCTAGAAAAAAAAAAGACAACGTTATTTTATTTTGTACTAAAAATACTTTTCAAATAATAGTAGCGGCGGCGGCAGTGGAGGTGGTGGTGGCGATAAGGCACAACGCCGAGCTGAGCACAATGCTATTGAACGTGCACGACGTGAATCTTTAAACACCAAATTCCAGCAACTGGCCCATTCTTTACCCAACTTGCATAATGATCGCCGTCCTTCCAAAGGCACCATTATTGAACGTACGCTTGAATATGGTAAAGAGAAATACCACATACATCTACATAATACATTATACTCACTACGTTTTTTTATTTAAAAGTCAAACTCACGGTAGAGAAAGAAGAAGGCTTGAAAACTGAAATCGAGCAATTGCGTTTGGCCAATGAAAGCTTAATTTCCAAAATGACGACGACCCATGCTGTCATTGAAGAAGAAGATGAAGAAGAAGATGAAGGTGCCACGCCTGAATGTGAAGACAACTTCAGTAGCCGCTCTTCAGTCACTTCCAATTCATCTCATTATTATCCCCAACAAGACTTTCTACATGCCTTTGATAAGTTCCAACAAGGTAAAAATCTATTATTTTATCTCCTGATTATTTGTCCAATAACACTCCTCTTTTAATTATAGATCCTTCCACTTTAGTTGGTTTAAACAAAGGTTAGTATATAAAAAATGGGTTGCACATACATTATAAACTGACCAAGAATCCAGATTATTTTTAAGCCCCACTACTGTCACTATTACCTACATTCCTTTTCATCCTTTCTATGTAAAATCACACACTATGTATATATAACTTATTATCCCAGGCGTTGACCGCAAATCACCACCACCGAAACAACTATAACAATCATTATACCCAACATCCCTTCTTTTAATATGTTACTTTTCTCCCCTTCCCATATCTCCTTTCAAAAATATATATTATTATGCACACACAAAAATTAGCCTTTTCCCCTGATCAAACAAAATAAAATGCTCAATCAATGGACCCGGGAGTAGCAAAAATAAGAACAAGGTGTTGTACAGGAACATGAGGAAATTGCATGTTTTTAACAATTCGGTGAATTGCCGGTTTCATTCTATCAAAGTCGCACTGAAAATAGACATTTATTTCCTAATAATAAGACTCTTTTGCAATGAGAAACTGCCGTGCACCTTCCTAATTCAGTTATCCGCCTCTCAGTAACTTCTTGTTAATCCGTGTTCCGTTCTGAAACTTGGCCACTGTGTGACAATGGATTGAAATAATGACATCTATCCTTTGTCACACATTAAAAAAACAACTACTATCTTTTTTTCTTTCTTTCTCTTGCAAACAAAAACCTGTTATACTAAGTGTCTTTATGTGTTACATTCTTTTCTTGTTTTTTTTTGATCACTGTAACATGACCCAGAGATAATCACCGTACTCTCAATCAGCAAAAGTGTGCCTATTTTACGTCTATGAACTTCTATCCCGATGAATATGGAACCCCGACTCCGGAATTAATAACATATATACACTTCTAATAAAAACTTGTTTTTTGTTTGTTTACAAATACATGCAGTAGAGAGAAACAGAGAGATTTGGTGATAGTCGTGAAACATTCTCGGCTACCCAACCCTAAATTTCGAAATAATTTAAGGTTTTTAGTTAGGGGTGATTGCATACCAATTATGCACTCTGAACTCTACTTCTTCTGGCCCCTTCCCAAAAAGCTTGTCTTTTCCCTCTTTTCAACCATCATCTCAATTCACTTCAATAGTACCACAATTTATATTAGCTTTCTTTATTATTATTATTGATTTACTTCAAAGTGTCAAGTGTTGTTTTTGCTCCAAGAAGACTGTTTAAACACGAGTCTTCTTGATATTTGTTACGTGGATTCGTTAAGGCCAATTCATTACGTTAAGTATCGAACAAAATCGAATTGAACATAATTTGTTTGCGTACCAATTGTGTGTAGCTCACTCAATTTTTAACTGAGACTTAAGCAAAGATAGATAAGTACAAACTATAACATACGAAAGGATGCCAATAACAAAAGTAAGTGTTCTACACGTGTTGGAGAAGACATTTCTTTGTCTATCGACCGTCGTACACGGAAGCTGATGTGCACGAGAGGTGGGAATTTTTAAACAAAATGGGAAACTATCGCTAATACTTACTGTAGTAACAGTTTGGTTAGACGTGCAATATTCACACGCGTCTGTCTTCTATAAGCCTAGGTTATTACCTTGCAAAAAAGTGGTGTTTGTGTCTTTACGCTAAAGTGCGTCGATGAAATTTAAAGCTCTGGATCAAAAACAAGTGATGACGGTAAAAACTGGCTCGGCTGAAATGTCTGTGCTGGCGCCATGCAAAATCGGATACATCCGTTAAAAACAAACATGAAGCCTATTTGACTTGTAATGATTGATGGCGCTGGTGCTCTGAGGTAATTTTAAGTTGTTCATTATTTTTTACTCGTGTTCGAAAAAAAAACATAGAGTAATATGATATAAATGTGTACGGCATAATGAGGACTGCACAAAAATGCTTTCTAATAGCCGTACACAGAGCCAAACAAGCGATATAATTAAGATGATAAATCAACTCTTGGACAACTCTAAAAAGTCGTCCATATTAAAAATTGGTCACTAACTGTTGCGATTAGATCTGATCTGATCTGAAAGTTGACACCAATCGCATACACTTATTTTGTTAAAGTACGTGAAGATTTGATTTTAAGTTATTAGGGGAAGTACGTGGATTGCTTTTCTTATAATATTTGGTACCAGGAATAAGTTGATGTAATTGCGATTATAAATAAAATGACAGCTAGTTCTTATTGCAATAAAAAAACTGTTTTTTAAAGAAGTAATCTTAAGGATATGAAATAACACGGATTTATTTTAAAGAAATTAAGGTTTTTATAGAGATACGCAAAATGACATAAATAGTCATTAGTAGGCAGAAAGTGCTACGGGAGAGGTACCGGCTGGGCGGAGTGTTCTGAATTGTGAATAAGGACCAATCCTTTAACCCGTGATTGGACTTGATGCCAGAGCGTTACCATTAAGATTCTATCAGCTATTGGTATGATATCATACCCGTACTCCTCAACAAGCCCACACACATCTTCAAACTCACTGTTGATAGACCAGCTTAAGCAATGCCAACAGGTCTTACTGGTTTTATATATGCTGTTAAACGATGTAGTAAGTCCTGCACCGTAACGAGTTTTCCTCTTGTCATCATACATTGGGCTTTTTGTCACGAGCTTCCAATTTCATCGAAGCGCTACATCGTGGAGAGACGTACATATTCCTCGCAAGACGGCGTTCACGAAGCTTATCAATTTGGGCTTGTGTCAGACGAATGAGTGTCATCAGTTGCTCGTTCCCATTAGATTCTCTCGCGTAGTCGATTGTCACAACATCTGCTTCTTCACGAATATAGACAATGTCTACACAAACGTCTTTTTATAAATTTTGCCTCTACATATTTTTTAGAGTCACACTATCCATTCTTTCCTTACATACTTTTGGTCTTTGGCCTTAAACGAACGACGACCCACTCGAGCATGTATCAATAGTAAAGCATGATAAATAGATGTCAATTGAAATAATTTTTTTTTGTAGACTAATAAGTCGCATAATGATTTTTTTTAAAGAAAAGACGTCGGATATGTCTTCAAGAAACTGAAATCCGGCATGGTTGGCCAAAACTTGATATATCGATATATATATAATATGAGGTTGGCTTTTGCTTTATTAAACATGTTCAAATTACCGTCTGAAGTTCCAAACATTATATACAAGCATATAAGAAAAAGAGATATTTTGCAATGTGCTATGACCTGCAAAATGGAAAGAAATTGCATTACTACATTACTACGATAGTATATCCTTCGACGTTAACCAAAATTTTCCAAACAAAAAAACTGTTACAACTAGACTCCATAGAACTTGATCGTTACTTTCAATACGGCACTTACACAAAAAAGCTTGTTGTTCATAATGATAGTATGTATGACACACATTATGGTTTAGAAGACACCGTATCAGAAAAAGTTACAGCCCGTTACTATACAAAGGAAGAATGGATCTTGCTTTTGGAATACCTACCAAATATACAAGTTTTGGATTTATTTCGCTGGAAAAGCTCCCACGAATACATGCAATGCATCCTAAACTGTACCGATTCTCTAACCGTTCAAGGACGACAGAAATTTATAACGGAAAAATCAGTAAGTTAGATGGAGATATTATTATAAAATTGCGTCACATTTCTTATTCTATCTCGCGTGTTCGTCTACATTTCATCAGATCCTAGATAATTATATGTGGTGCCTTTTTTTTTAAAAAAAAAAAAAAAAAAAAAAAAAAAAAAACTTGATTATACTTAGTCTGGGAAAACCTATAATCAGAGTCATAAGTTACACGATCCAATTACTGAAAATTGGCCAAAACTTTATGTCGAAAAGAAAATAAAGATGGATTTTGCTTTTCTAAACATGTCGGAATTACCATCTGAAATCCTAAATATTGTATACAAACACTCAAGTAACAAAGATGTTTTACAATGTGCTCTGACCTGCAAAAGTTGGAAAGAAAGTGCATTAACACATTACTACAATAGTCTGTCCATCGACAGTAAACGAGCTTTCCAAACAAAGAAACTGCTACAATTAGATCCCATCGAACGCAATCGTTACTTTCAATACGGCACTTTTACAAAAAAGCTTGTTGTTCATAAGGATTATGGATTTTACATACCTATTGATTTAAGAGATACAGTCGTTCACTATACAAAGGAAGAATGGATTCAGCTTTTAAAATACCTACCAAACATACAAGTTCTGGATTTATTTCAGAGTAAGGGCTCCCTCAAATATTTGGATTACATCCTAAACTGTACGGAATCCGACAAAATATTGCAAAAAACTAGGGCCATCATAGTGGCTGATAGAAATAGCCATATGGCTGGCGCCAAGGTTCCCAATGACATTTACTTTGCCGTCTGCTACAAGTATCGTGCAACCATTACCACGTTAGAAGTTGAATACAATTCCAAGCCTTTTAGTTCTGGACATATTAAAGGCGATATGCTTACGATGTTATATCATTTCAACAGCTTGACTCATTTAACGTTCAACAATAATTGTGATGACCAGTTGACTACCTTGGATATCATGGATGCTTTTCCCCATTTAGTATCATTAGACTACAAAAGCAAGTATATCATTCCAGAAGTAATTGTAAAGAATATTCTTGGTGGTGACACGAACCGCAAGAAATTGAATAGTAGCTTTAAAGAATTGCATTTGACGATCCCAACTATTTCAATGCATTATGCTGATTATATTAAAGACTATGTCGCACCGCATTTGGATGTCCTGAAGCTGAAAATTTGTAACATGGATATATTCGATTGGGTCGAAAGATTTGGACTTTATAATGCGGTGGGGTTTTTACGCAGTTTAAGCAAGGTTAAAACGGCTAGTATCATTTGGGAACCTCAGGAACACGATGATAGACTTATTAATACAAGCCCGGAATCAAAAGCCACAGTTTTCTTTACATTACTTAACGCAATGATAAGAAACGAAAATATGCACTGTCGAGCACACTATAGTTACGAAAGTACACACAAATCTTTAAGTGTAACTCCAGATAACCACTTGTATTTTGTTTACAGCCTGAAGGAATCTGAATATTATCTACCATTGACGAATCCAGACTTTGAACAAGGGTATCCAGTATCACTTCCTGTTCAATTTGGAAAACCCAATCGTTCCACTTCATTTATAGGACCAGAAGTCATTAATCAGATCAATGTATTTCTAGACGACACACGTCCAAATTTGCCGTTGGAGTTCTTGCGATATGTGTTGGTGAACTGCCCAAACCTCCAAAAGTTTTGGTGCGTCTTAGTTGGTGATGATAACCATACAATATTACTCGATTCCAATCCTAAAAAGGGCAATGACATTGTAAAAGGCATTCCAAACTCAATAAATAGCACACAAGCAAATATCAATTTCGTCGCGACTGAAAACATAGTCCCACCCAAAGAAATGCTGTGTCTCATTCATCAATACTTGCCTGCCGTAGAAAAACTGATATGTACTCTGGATGATTTGACTAACCCACCTGTTGAATTGTTTGAAGTGGACCTGACAGCATTTATGTATTTAAAGTCAGTTCGGCTGGATGTTCAATTGTTTGATTGTGACAGACAAAATACCGCATTTCTGGAAATACAGTACTTGGATAAAGATTGGGAATACTACCGTCTGTGGGGAGATAATATGACTTTGACTGTAACTAGAACTACTTTGGAACATATGAATGAGCGGATAAGTATAAGAGAGTATGGTGATGTTGGAAAAGCTTTCATCCAGTGCCGCAAGCAGGTCAAACTCGAACTGTTCTCTAACCGTTCAAGGACGACAGAAATTTATAACGGAAAAATCAGTAAGTTAGACAAAGAGATTATTATAAAATTACATCACCTTTCTTATTCTAACTCGCGTGTTCGTCTATATTACATCAGTTCCTAAATAATTAAACGCAATGTCTTTTTAAATGGAAGGAATAACTTGATTATAATGATTTCGGTGTCCAAAAAATTGAATTTCTGGTAAACATGTCGAAGTTACCGTTGGAAATCCTACATGCTGTATACAGCCATTTAAATAAAAGAACTGTTTTTCAATGTGCTTTGACTTGTAAAAGCTGAAAAAAAAGGCACGTTAACATTTTTATACAAGGACTTGTCTATCAAATTCGATGGAGCTGCTAAATCAAAGAAACTGCTATAATTAAATCCCATTGAACGCGATCGTTACTTTCAACACAGCACTTTCACAAAAAAGTCTGTTGTTTATAGGGATTATGTACGTAAACTACCTTATGACTTGAATGATACCGTCGTTCACTTTACAAAGAAAGAATGGATCTTGTTTTTGGAATACCTACTAAACATACCAGTTCTGGATTTATTTCAAACTAAAACTACCGCCAAATATATGGAATACATCCTAAGCTGTACGGAATCCGACAAAATATTGCACAAAATTAGGGTCATTATAATGGATAGTCGCAAAAGCTATATGTGTGGCATCAACGTTTCCAATGACATTTAATCTGTCATCTGCTACAAGTATCGTGCAACTATTACCCCTTGATAGGTTGAATACAATTCCACGTATTTTAATTTAGGGCCTATTAATGTCGGTAGGTTAACGATGTTATATCATTTCAATAGCCTGACTCATTTGACGTTCAACAATGTTTGTGTTGATTAAAACGCACACAAGTCCTTTGGTTTAACTCCAGATGACGACTTGTATTTCATTTACAGTTTGAAAGAATCCGGTTACTATCTACCATTAACGAAGCAAGACTTCGAACAAGAATATTCATTAAATGATCGTATTTAATTAGCAACTCCCAATCGTTCCACTTCAATCATAGGACCAGAATTCATTTATCAGATCTATGCCGCTCTGAGCGACACACGCCCAAATTTGCCTTTGGAGATATTACGATATGCGTTGACGAACTGTCCAAACCTCTAAAGGTTTTGGCACGCACTCGAATAATGATTTTAATCATGATAGATTACTCGATGTCAATCTTAAAATGGTCGGTGACACTGTAAAAAGGTATCCAAAAACTTATCAAATATCACATAACAAGCAAATATTAATTTCATCTCAGGACTGTAAGCATGGTCCCATTCAAAGAACTGTTGTGCCTCATTAATCAATTTACTTGTCTGCAATAGAAGAACTCATTTGTATCCTGAACGGTTAGACAAATCCACCTGTTGAATTGTTTGAGCTGGATTATGAATACAATAAAAAATATAGCTAATATGTATTTTATTTTTTTTTAAAAAAAAATGTGAGGTTTAGTATGAAATATTTTTTTTTAATCATCTTCATCTTCAAAAAAAGAATCGAGACTGGCTAAATCATCCATGATATAATGCTCTTTTTTGTGTTGATGAGGATGCGATGTGGAGGTATAAGAAGGGGGTGTATGAATCAAGATGGAAGATTCCGAAGAGATAAGTTCATCGGGATCCTCAAACAAGGTCGACGAAGAGGGTATGATGGGAATATTTGTACGTTTGATAGAGATAGATGAAGTCGGTGTTGATTGACTGGTGCGCATAAATGACAGTATAGAAGAACGTCGTGTACTAGAAGAAGAGCTAGTTCGTGTACTTACCACAGTTTCATCCAATGAACTTGATGATTTCTTTTCACCCGTATCAGTAGCATTGATGATAATAGAAGGTCGACTTGAATTCTCTTCTTGCGCTTTACTGGCTTCGGCTGTGAAAATGACCTCATAGTTTTCAATTAGGTCTTGTAGCAATCGCTGTGCATGACGTTCATGAGCACTGATTTTGGTTTCGATCTTGGGCCGCAGTAAGATATAGCTAAATGACTTTGCTAGTGATGTGGCGAGTGCATGATTATCCAGTTCTTTCACCAGCCTATAAAAATGGCCCAGTAATATCATGACTGTCTTGTAATTGCATGTGGGTAAAGTTGCTAGTAATTTACTGATGGAGCACAACCGAGTGTCCTTATCCTGCTGGCCTTCTATTGCGTGGGTGGTTAGTGCAAAATGAAATAGAATAAAGAAAGAAAAGAAACTTTACGGTTGGCATAGATGAGTTTAAAGGGTTCATAGAGCTCAAAGGTAAATAAACACTCTGGTAACTCCATGAGATAAAGACGAATGAGAGAAGCTAGTAAGAGGACGTCATATTTTTCTAGGGCAGTTTTATCTACTGTACAATGATTGATTTCTTCTCTTGCTGCATGCACTCTGTCCAATGGAACACTTGTTGTCCACACCAAGCTCTTTTCCTCGTCATACAACCTTGAAAAGCCTATTTTAATTTATAATTAAAAAAAACAATTATTTTTAACCTTTTTTTTTTTTTCTCACCTGATTCAATGACAGACAGTCCTTGCGATACTAATGGTGGTACCAATGAAGGTTGTGCTCTGGTAATTTCCTCTAAATGTACACCGAAAAGCTGATCTGCTTTTAATTTTTGATATAATGGGTACACACGTGTTAAAAAAAATAAAACTCAGGGCACTCTTTTGAAAAATAAATGAAAAAAAAAAAAAAAAAAAAAAAAATTGACTTGCCTGTGTTGCCATGGAAATGATTCTCATAAAGAATGGGTCTGGGATTGTATTGACCTGTCCTATACTGCTCCACAATAAACTGAACATCCTTGTCAGGCTCCAATGTTTCTTGATACAACATCATGTTATCAAATGTTTCTTTACAACGAGGAATGGTATTAGATAGCGAAGCAGCGACACTGATAAAGACTTGTTTGATGGTTGCAATGCGCTCCAATTCCAGACTTTGCATTTCTTCATAATGCACAAACAAGACTTGTTCGACCTGAGTACGCATTTTTTCAACTTTTCCCACCGCTGCACGATACGCAGTGTCCGCCGCCATCATTTCCATTTCTGATTTCTTGATTAATTGAGCACTGGGTGTGGTTGTATTCCATCGACCTAAAAAGCCTGTGGCGAATCCCTTTTTTGAAGGTGAGGATGGTGTTGATTCGAATTTGGAATAATCTCCGTTGGGGTGCAGGTCCATATTTTGAGTGAGGAATTCTAATTTTTCAAGCTGTTCCAAAAGGACGATTGCATCCCCTTCGTTCTGAGAATGTTTTTCTTGTAGCCATGCCAGGATAGCGTCCCTTTTCATTGGTAGGAGCAGTAGTAAATCCTGCAACCAAATCCAGACGTGATCACGTGTAAGAAACTCGAGGGACTCATCCAGACGAATATATTCATATTGATAGTCGGGTTGAAGTAACAACAGCGCTTTGCATTTGGCGGTATAATTCAACTTGGCCAGCTCCATGTGTCTACACAGGGTTTCAAAGTGACCCAATTGCGCATCGACGGTTTGTTTAGCAGTGGCAATGATACGATCGTAGCGTAAACTAAACTGTAAAAGAGGATCCAATGCTGTGGTGTGTAAATTGGTGGCACGAATTTCATGTTCCTTGGTAGATTCGATACTTTCGGAATAGACAACTTCAAAACATCGTTTCAGGGCACCACCCATATCTGCATCAAATGGGTTGTTACCCGGAACAAGCGTGGAGAGTTGTTTGGCATGTAGTTTTTCTGCAGATATTCGGTGTCGAATATACTCTATGATCGCTCGGTTTTCTTTGGCACTTTGGCGTAATTTACCGTGCAACACGGAAAACCCTGTGTTGAAATTAGGAACTGCATCCACTGACGCTGTAGGAGACCAAAACGATTGTTGAAAGGAATGATGATGAGGCATGGCTATATGCATAACTAAAATAAAAAAAGAAGAGAGAAAAAGAGGTTAAAAAAAGGAAAGGGGTGTAACAGGTAATTTTTTTTTCCCCTTTATACTGAGAAAGAAGGAGAGGGCAAGCCACAAAATATAGATACAACACACCACTTTAAATTTTGCTGTTTATTTGTGGCATGTTTAAAAAAATGAGTGGTTGATTAATTATTTATTATTATTTTTTTAGTGCATATGAAGTATATATAGAGTGGGAAGCATATGAGCAAAAAGTTATATTTTTTTTAGCAGCAATTTTTACATGGTAAGGGAATGACTAGTGAAAGCATGAAAAGTGAGAGATAGTTATGTACAGATATCAAAAAAAAGAGAGAGAGAGTGTGTGTGTGTGTTTGAGTAATGTGTTATGTTTGCATAGTTGATTTGTTGAAACGCGGGCTTCGTCTCTTTGTACAGTCATCTTCCTCGTTATTTTCAGGTTGTGATGACTGTATGAATTCAACAGGCAACATACCTCTCATGATTTGATTTGAACGGTCACTCCACTGTTGTTGTTGTTGTTGTTGTTGTTGTTGCGGTGGTTGTTGTTGATTCGATGAGAAGGAATTATTAGAGTTATAATAAGTCTGCGAGGTATAACCACTATCAGAGGACTGTTGTTGATTTTGAATGGGTCTTAATTGATTCGCAGGTTTATCTTGACCATTGGTACTCGTGTTATTATTGGTAGGAATGATTTGATCGGATGTAGATCTCTTTTGTCGACGAATGACACTTTCTTTGTCACCGTAGGCATCAGCGGAACCACTACCGGAGCTACCACTACTATTACAATTGCCATTAGAACTGGAATCAGCTATACTACCGCTATTTTGAAAAAGATGAAAAAATGCGTGCAAATTTTAACAACATAAGCCAAATAAAGAACGACATTTGATAGTTTTATGTATGAAACCCCCCAAATCAGAAACATACCTTCCAGGTGACTTTTGCTTAGCTCTCTTTCGAGCTCTTCCGATCAATCGATTGGCAGCGTCTTGCTTGGACTTGAAGTCATCCAAGTATTCTTGATAGCGTTTATAGTTGGCAGTTTGTCTGTATTGTTCTAGAGAAGCCAAGTATTCATCTTTGGCTCGCATAGCCATTCTTTCATAAGCTTGCTTTTCAATATGACTTAGGTTTTTCCATTGATCGCCAACTATTTTGGCCAATTCGGCAAAGGAAAGGTTTTGATTTTTCAACTCGGTACGTGCGTCATTGGAGAACATGATGTAGGCCGATGGTGGTTTGATTGGAGAGTTTCTATCGGGTTTAGCATGACGTCTGTATTTTCTTTTGGCGGGTACAGATTCGTTGGTGTCGATAGAATCATCATCGTCATTGGAGGATATACTGCTACTGATTTGGTTGTCACTAGTACCATTTGTGATGTTTCGAATACTATTTACATTGTTGTCTAGAGGTTTTCCAAGTCGAGAACGGAGAGATGTGATTGGAGAACTACTACCACCACTGGTGCTACCACTGTTACCACTGCCACCGTTATTGTTACCCATACTAGTGGTTGTGGTTGTGGTTGTGCCACCCATACCACTGTTCATACTACGGGGGCTCGTCATTCCTGTGGGTATTGATTCGTAGTTAGTGTTGTAAGGCTTGGGGATATTTATGGGCATTTTTAAGGTAGTGGGTATAAGTTCAGGCGGGTAAGCTATTAGAAAAAAAAGAAGGTGTGTTAATATAAATAGAGAGCGGGGTATTTAAGCGGACTTTCTTACTTGTTCCCATAACGTTGGTAACAAGTGGCTGATCACGGGGAATGCCTTTTACAGTTGCAATCTCTCTTTGAAGCACCTAACTCTGTAGTGTTAATAGGGAATGAGGGAATATGAAAATTAATTTTTTTTTTTTTTTTTACCCTTCTGTGACCACGTTTTACATTCATGAAGATCATGTCTTCCTCCGTAATTTCTAGAAGCTAGCGGATACGAGTTAGTTTTAAAAAAAAAAAAGATAAAAAGATAAAAAGATGAATTATGAAAAAAGGCTTACAGAAATGACAGAATCAAAGCCTTCGGATAAAAAGATATCGAGGTATTGGTTGAGATGGCAGTGGTTAAGAAAGTCACTGACGCTCTCATGGTTACGATCGCCAAAATCAAATTGAGGCGAGTCTTGTTTTGACAAGAGCTGTGGTTGCTGATGAAACGATTGCATATGAGGATGCAAAACTCAAACTTTAATGGGGACAAACAAAAAAAAAAAAAAAGAGTAATTAAACAAAAATAGAAAAATATAGAAAATAATTTTTTTTATAAAAAAGAAAAAGCAGTTCTTTTTATACTGGTTCGAAGAAGGCCCAAAAAAAAAAAAAAAAAAAAAAAAAAAAAACTACTAAAAAAGGAAATTCGATTGAATCTAATCTTCTTTTTTTCATTAAGGACCTACACGATTATCTCATATTTCATAGGGAATTCACGATTTGGAGCGAGTTACATAACAAACATTACGTTGTTGGGGGATGTGTGATTTCGGCCCATTTAGAAAAAAAGTTGGTTTTATATGACTTTATAGAGCAAAATCCATGAATTTCTTTGGAGTTGATAAAGCTATTTTTCCCAATCCAGTAATTACCCGCTGTTTGAAAAAAAAAAATTTCATCCAAATCGATTATTTGGCTCTCATCGATCGATTCTGATGTAGAACCTAGCAAAAAAAAAATATTGTTATTTTCACTCTTCTCTCCCATACGTTATAGTCTCATAACTCCCCTTAAAAAAAACAAGTGTACATAATATGAATGGTTATTAATGTTATTTTAAATAGTATCTTATGCACTAGAACAACCCTTGGGGAGAAATGGGCCTTTTAAATAAAAATAAAAAAAAAAGTGTGCAACATTAAAAAAAAAAAATTCTTTTTTCAGTATTCTCACCTTTTCTAGATTGGTTTCGAATGTTCTTCTATTACCGCGGTATTTTAATATTTTGACGTGTTTTACCACCTTTTACTCCTTTTTCACCCCCCTCCCTCCCTTTAAATAGGAGAATTATTCAGTAGTAATAACTTACGATATATATATATTTTACTTAGTAACCCGAAATAATAGTTCTAATATATATAAGAAACCAGGTATATGGTATCACTTTATCATACACAAAAAAGAAGGGTGCAGATACTTGGGGGGTTTCACATTATAAAACAACTATTTTTTTTGGTGGGGGAGAGTATTTGGGGGATATGGGGGGGGAGAGTAGACATGTATTTAGATTATCTCATTTTTCCATATTATAAAAAGACTATGTTTCCAATTATAGTAATCTGCGAGACGATTCGAGTACCCCCAGTAATCTGGGTCCCCCTTTATTATTATTTACCTGGGGGCCACACACACTCTCTCTTTCACTCTTTATCTCTCTTTTATCATTGGTGGGATCATTTATAGTGTTACAAGAAATAGCTGAACCGGTAATTTGGGAATCTAAACAAATATGGATATAGAAAGACAGATAAAATATAGAAAGGGAATCTAATTATGATACGTTTTATTTTAATTTTTTGACTTATTTTTTAGCCTTTTGGTTCTTCTTCTTTCCCTTTCGTGCACCACCATTAGCACCTTGTCCATTAATATACTGTAACACTTGGTCAATGGGAAGTTCACCAACAACAGGCTGAGTATCTTCCTTGACAGAAACCGGGATCGTCTTGGTTGCGTTAGAGGCTCTTCTAGCTTGGTCCTCACGCGCTTGTTGTGCAACCATCACTGCATTTTGCGTCAATTCCTTTAACCAAAGATCACTATCCTTTGTACGAGGATCTTCTGCTCCCAACTTCTTATCAAACACATCAAATGCAATTCTTTCAGCTGCTAAGGCCTTGGGAAATTCTCCTTCTAAAGTATACGCCTTGGCAAGTACATGGTAACCAGTGGCTGTCAACACGTGGTCTTTACCCAAAATATTCTCATGTGTGTTACAAGCTCTCTCAAAGAACTTGGTACTTGTCTTGTAATCACGAAGCGATTGAAGCATTACACCCGCATTGTTCTATCCATTGTATATTCAATTTAGTCTTTTCGTTTATATATATAATATACATATCTTTCTTTAGTCCAACTTACATCAGCTGTGGCAGAGTCGGGGTGACCGGGACCGAAAAGAAGATCCCAGTAGTATAAGGCGTGTTGGATATAACGGAGCGCAAGTTTAGTACGTCCACCAGCATGCTCAAACAAACCAAGGTTCAACTATATCACACAAAAAAAAAGTTATAGAATCATAAAAAAAAATTTAAAAAAAAAAAAAAAAGATTCACTTACGTAATGATGGATGGTCTCAGGATGATCAATACCACAGGTTCTTTCAGCAGAAATCACTGCCTTGCGTTGAAGATCCAAAGCAGATTCACGATCTTCACTATGATGATAAATCATGGCCAAGGTAGCATAACATTTACTCGTCTCGGGATGTAAGAAACCGTAAGTTTGTTCATGTAAAGCCAATGATTCCAACAAGAGTTCCAAACCTAATTGACGATGACCTTGAGAGATACTCATCTTACCAGCTTCAAATGTCTCTTCAGCAAAGACACTTCTGGAGGAAGCTTGCTTTACAGTAGGCATCAAGTTCAAAATATCTTCAGGGATGAATGTCGTGGTACGACGTGTAGGTCGGCTAGTAACAGCTTGTTGTTGTTTCTTGGCCTTCTTACCACGAGCATGAGATTGCTCTTGCTTCTTACGATCAAGTGCTGCTTGATGAGCGGAATCTTCAGCAGTGAAGGCTGCACGTTCTTCTTCGGTATAAGCATGGGTACGGTAATCACGGGCATTGACTTGCACACCAGTACGGATACAGAGTTCACGAAGTGTAGGCAAGAACTTGAGTTGATCCACACTATCCTCAGAGAGCTTGTAACGGAAACGAAGGAGCACTTGTTGAGCCAATAAAGTCTTTAAGATAGCGGGTGTCAATTGAGCCCATTCAAAATCATTACGGTTGCTTCCTTCAGGTAAGACAGGTGTGGGCTTAGGGTTGAAAGTTGTACCGATCAAACAGTTCAAGAAGTGGGCAATACAGAGACTACTTTCTTCTACGGGGCATGCAACAAGGTACTTACGAAGAAGACGCTTAGAAGCACGCACAATCATTTCTTGTACAGCCAATTGATGAATATGCTCAATACGCTTGTCCTTGCTAAGTGACACCAATTGCGCAAGTTTACCGAGATAACGCATGTTGATACCACGACGATGCATAGCCTTGGTAAGTGCATCTCCATCTAAAGGTGAAATAGTGTAAGATGCAAAATCAAAAACGAGACTGGGGAGGATCTCTTCTGTCAAGAACTTAGAGGCTTCACGAATCACTTGTTCTTGTTGTGTGGTTTCTTCACCGCTGGGTTGTCTAGCAGAGGTGAACACATCAGTGTTGAAAGTAAGCTTGAATTCATTCACATCAATCTTGAAATCTTCCTCTTCCTCTTGTTCAGCAGCAGCAGGAGCAGCTACTTCGTCAGTCTTGGCCTCTTCAGTCTTGGCCTCTTCGGTCTTGGCCTCTTCAGTCTTCACTGGGGTACCTTCAACAGCAGTAGGCTTGGCAGCATCTCTTTCCTTCTTCAATTGATCGGTCTTGGCCTTGACCCATTGTCTAAACTTGTGCTCCCAGAACAAACTCATTAATTCAGGTCTCAACAAGGTCATCTTGTGAGGATAGGCAGGCATATCATCCTTATCAACACACTCAGAATCCACAAATTCGATATCAACAGGGTTCAAACGATAGAGATCCAACATGTAACGACGACCATCAGCGCCCAAAAGACCCTTGGTTTCCTGAGAAGTGAAAAGCTTGACTTCAGATCCAGCTTCATCGATGACGGTATGTTCAGCCAAATGAAGTGCTTTAGCTACATCATTACCGATGGCTTCATGGAAAGTAGGATCGGAAGAGATTTGAACGCCATTATCAACTGAACCGTAGACAATGGAATTTTCATCTTGACGACGGAAGATACCAGGTACGATACTTTGAGCTACGATACGAATACCCTTGTAATCAACTACAACACTAGCCAAGGTGTAAAGTCCCTCAGCATCAATACTGTTCAAGATCTTGACACCTTCCAAATCCTTACCGGTAGCCACATGAGCAGCCTCGTCAGCACCCAATGTCTCAAAAGTACCACGACCATCGTTACCTTTACTGAAAAAGATATTGTTATAGACAAACATTTGAGATTCTTCGGCCTCAAGAGGGTTTAAAGGAATGACAGAGCCATTGACAACAGCCATAGCACCACGTACAGCAGCCTCAGTGAACTCGGCTTGTACCTTGGTGATCAAACGTTCACGTAAAACACGCTCTTGTAACATGGTCTTGGGTAACTCGCGATGAGATTGAAGTTCATCGTTCCAGTCACGAAGTGATTCGACAGCGTCAGAACCAGAGTTCAAGTAAGTCTCACAGGGTCTGGAAGGATCAAATAGAACTTGAGGGTTCTCAACAGCCCAAGGATGACTAGGATAGTAAGTGTTGACAGGAAGGACTTCCAACATATGATGGCGTGTGATGAAATCTTGCAATTCAATGAACTTGGCTTGGAAAGAGGGAGAGATCTTTTGCAAGAGCGTGATGAGAGAATGAGCAGAAGCACGCTTCGTGGTACTAGGGGAAGCATCAAACTTGTTATTGGATGAATTGTTGACAAAGAATCCCTTGGTGGAAGCAGTGATATGGATGATTTCTCCTTCCAAGGTGCTAACGGCCAAATAAAGAAGATCGCCCTTCAATCTTTGTCTGTGGGGGACAGGGTTCCAGCCAGAAAGAGTCAAACTCTTGATGCATTCGGGAGCGACACGCTTGAAATCGGCAGGTACAATGTTGGAGAGTTTGGCACGCTCGTCCATGTTGAACTTGGAAAAGGCGTGTTCGGGAATAGGTTCATCAGAGAATAACTCGTCCATCTTTTTATCGGCATCGTTGTTGATTTCTTCGTCTAACGTAGATATGTTTAAGTACATTTCCCCTCTCTCTCTCTCTCTTTTATATAAACTTACCGATTTCACCAGTGATGGCTGTCAAGAAGGAAATGGCAGGATCGATACCAATGGTGGAAGGGTTGGGCTTGTAAGGACCACCCAATAAATCACGAAGACGACTCACATGAAGTCTGACATCACGTTCAGTGTATTTATCTAGTTGGTGGTAACACATCCCATATTTTTTTTTTTTAATATAACGCTCTCTTTTTTTTGACACATGCTAAACATTTTTTTTTTTTTTTTTTTGTATTAACAAACCTTCAACCATGACAAGCTCACTTTCAGGTGTAATTCCTTCAATTTCACCCAATTCCAAATAGTCGTTGACTCTCTTACCGTTCAAGGATAAATAAAAGCATGAGTTGGCACATGTATCAGGGGATTCCATAATCGATTGTTTAATATCCTGAACAGTTTCACGAGGACTGGTCTACAATGAATAGTATCATCAGTGATCCAATGAATCAATCCCACCCCTTGTCTCTCTCTCTCTCTCTTTTTTTTTTTTATTTACTTACAATGATTTTAATATCATCAAGGTCTCCGGGTAACTTGATAGTCAACTGGTAAGTTTCTTCAACTAGAATGACGACGGAAAACTTTTTTTTCAGTCTGCTTTGCTCATGTCACTTTTTTTTTATATGTATATACCTTCTTCAGGGACTTGACCTTCGACAACGTTTTCTGTCAATTGTTGTGCCTTTTCTTGTACTTCTGCCATTGCTAATTAACGAAATTAGTTACTTAGTTTTAAGTTATTTTGTTGTTGTTGTTTTTTTCGCGCAAAGGTTCAACTTACGAGAAAGAAAAATATGTGAAGAAGAAAAAAAAAAAGAAAAAGAAAAAAATAAAACTAGGGGTTGAGCTTTTTTTTTTTTCTTTTTTTGCTTTCACGGAGTTTCATTGTTATGAACAACACACACACACAAAAATGTTTAATTTCTTTTTTATTTCCAACAATAAAGAAAATATTTTTTTTAATTTTCGTTCTTTTCCCCTTGAAATTTATTGCTTGTCTATTTTAATTGTTTTAAAAATGGAAATCTTTGTGTCTCGGTTTTACAAAGGTTCATTTTTTTTTTTAAAGCAAAAAAAAAAAAAAGATTAAGCCAGGCATCCCAGCAAGCAGAAATAATACTTTTTTCCCCCGGTCGATCAACTCCGCTGCCAATGCAATCAAAAAAAAAAAAAAATGTTTGTTCGAGTGTTACAAACAATTTCTTGAAACTGGGGTAAAAACTATGCGTGGGGAATTCTCTTTTATCCGACAACAACTTTTTTTTTTTTTAATTAATTCTTGGAAACGAACAACGAGAAAAAAATAGAAACATCACCATAACAACCCGCAAAAGACAACCAAATATTGTACAATTAAAATAATCCATCAACGCATTGATTTTCTTGTTTTATAAAGTGGTACCTGATTTTTCATCTTGCCCTGCTCGTCTCCCCGGGTAGACAGAAAAAAAAAAAAAGAAGAGCATACATAAACATTAGCTACACGTGGCAAACATCAAATGCAATGCACACTTGGATTTCATATAATGACTGTCAGCCAGATATCGAAAAGAGAACATCCAACCATTTTAATCAATGGAGATCCCATACCGCCTACGTGGTAGAAATGACACACCATCAAATAAAATAGTTATTGTATTTAAGAATACTATTAAATAGTAATAAAATATCACTACATCTAACAAGTGCATCCCCCTTCCACCATTACCCATCAATTTTTTTTTTTTTTATCCTTGTGCCATATTTAGTATATCCATCAATATGAGATTTTTTCAATGTTTTGTTTTATTTGATCATTTTAGCTAAAAAGGAAAGGGTTCCGCCCAGATTTATTAAGTGCATACCACTTATTAGAATAAACGCCGTTATAATTTCATTTGGCTCTTTATAAAACTATTCAAGGAGACTTAATCAGAAAAATGACGATTTATAAGAAAATCACCCTTTATCGTTCTTAAAAAAAAAAGAAGGGGGTCATCGGATCTTAATCTTAATGGGATAAAGTACTATTATACAAATATATTATACATCCTTTTTTTTTCTCGATCGATGATTATTCAAAAAAAAAAAAAAAAAAAAAGCCTTTATCGATCCTTTTGCAGATGGTATTTTATCTCTTGTAAATTAAGCGACTTTTGTTTTTTATTAAATGACGTAAAGATAAAATATTCTTAGTAAATCTTGCTACAAGAGCTGACGAGAAGGCTTTTGGTCCTCAAGTTTCTAAGGGGGGAAAAACGTTAGCTATTGTTTCCTTTGCTTTTTCAAATTAATATACTGACTCTGGTCTTTCGGCTTTCAACTCGACGGGCACAGGCTAAGGCTTCTTTTTCCCCCGCCGTCTTCATGGCACGCAAGTACTTCTTGCGCAAGGTGGTGTAGCGGCTGCTACACACCTGTTTAAACCAGCGATACTTACCTGGAAGGAAATTACCTTGCTGGTCCAACATATTGTCAATACAATATTGGGATCTACAAGCAGCCGCTTTCAAAAGATCAAAGACCTGTTTGTTGTTGCCGTCGTAGAGGCCATTCAAGGTAAAGTCGAAGTGATACATTGGATTCTCCATAAGACTCTTCAAGATATCCTAATATATTTTTATATTCTTTTAGTTAATCCAGTCAAAGAAAAAGTAAAAAAGATACATACGTTCAAGTGTTTATTCTTGGCAGCAACTTGACGGCGAGTCAATTGGATAGGTTGCGCGTCTTCTTCTTGTAGACGAGCTTCCAAGGCCTGGGTACGAGCAACTTGCTGTTCGAATTCAGCCCGAGTGACAGGAACTTCATCAGTTAGAGCTTGACGGCGAGAGCTTTGAGTGGTCCTTAAGGTGCTGTTGGTGTTCATGTTTATTTAAAATAGTTAAAAAAGAAAAAACATTGACCAGAGGTGAACACACAATATATAGGGTTCGTGCTCCTTCGTATCACCTATGGTATTGTGAAAGCTCTTTTCTTCCTCCAGTAACATCGCAAAAGCTGAATCTCTGTGTGTTTGTTCTTGATGTTGGAGACTGTAAAATAGAACCTCACAAATCCCGTGTGTCACTAATAATGTGTTTATCAAAAGGAGGTCATCTATTCAAAGTTAACTGTCAAAAACCAGCCCCATGTAAAAAGTTCGTGTAATAGTCTTGAGGCTCATATACCTCTACTTTATTTAAACATACCATGTTTTCTTCTAACACAAGCTACCACTGGTTCTATAAGATGTGCAACAACAAAATGGCCACTTTCCTCCATTACTATTTGTTTACGTGAGTTAAAAAAAATATTAGCGCCATCTTTACTATGGTTTCTAAACAAACTCTAATATGTACCTTCTCTTGCACTTGAATGCTCTCTTTCAGATGAAGCTCTATTAGAGATGGCCGTGACATTCTTTGTTAGATTATGCCATCCCAAGGAATCTGATTGAGCCCCTGGGGCTTCAACCTTAAAAAAGGTACAAAAATATAAAAAATGGGTATTTTACCTTTCTCTGACTTTTAAAAAAAAAACTTTAATAGGTACCACCTGTTACTGCTCTCTGGTTCAAGTTACTGTATGCTTCGTCTATTGCCAAGGTTTATAAAATATCAAAGTTTGACTCCAACGTAGGTCGTACTACTTTATTGAATCTGCATTGTCGGTCTGGCTTCAGGTCGCCATAGTAAAAGGATATGCTGTTTTTCTAAAAAAAAAAAAAGAAGACTTTGATAGTTGCTTGGTCTGTCTCTCAGTCAAATTAAATTACGAAAAATGGTGTCACTCTTCCGTTTCATCTATTAAGAAATGGCAGTGAAGCTTCGGGTAAAAATACAAATATAAAGCCTAATTTTTTATATGATCTTCATTTTTTTTTATATATATATGGGTGCTTGCTATGTTGTCTGGTTTTATGCAAAAAGTACTATTGTTCTGGAATCATTCTTGGTTATAGTTACTTTTTTTTTTTTTTTTTTTGCTTGAATAAAGTTGTTAGTATAGTAAGGACTGTTTATGCGATGATTATTGGTAAACATTTAAAACAAAGGTAACTAATATTCTGACACTGGTAATAATTAGACAGATCTAATCAAGCATCCGTTAACAATACTAATAAGTTATAGAAGGCCGATACAACACTCTGCTGTAATAACACCTATTATCTATTTGGCTTGTATTCAGACGCACTCTTAAAAGATAAACAAAGCTTTTAGACAATCCTATATGCCCATACTGATTTTATTCATTTATTCCGTATTCATCAAATATTTAATTCCTTTAGTGATCCTCGCTTTCCAAGTCATCAAAATACAAGGCATTATAATTACTCTCGTCTCACGTATATTATCTCGTGGTAGTATATGGTTAAATCAAGGTATAAGTAAATAAATCTGTGTAGTACAGTATAAGCAAATCATAATCAATTTAAAATAAATAAAGCCTCATTTATAAATCAATGGTACGTATTTTAAAGAAGAGTTCGTGCTCAAATAATGGCGAATGAAACTTTC